>NW_027133511.1:600000-856320 GCF_026122565.2 Emydura macquarii macquarii
GAACCAAGGCCTTTACTTTCCAGACCCATGGAATAAAATAAAGGAGAGATGCTAGGTCAGTAGTTGCGATGGTCTAAAGGGGATTTTAGGTGAGCAAGGAGGCTGTGGTGTTTGTCACTCTCCCAACTGTCAGCAGGAGGAGGATTTGGACCTGGCTTCCCTGGGAAGCAGTTGGACTAGCAGCTCAGAGGTCTCAGTCCTATGGATCAGGAGCACATTTAGGACATTGCGGTGCAGACCAATGCAGCAGGAATTTCCACATTTTTACAGACGTAGGTTTCACTCTGGCTAACGGCCCTTCTAAAAGCTAACCGGTTGATTTAAAAACAAAATCACCCTGATTTAAAATAGAAATCTATTGTATATTCAACATGCTGCCTGTGCTTGGAACCAGGATGCTTTTCTGTTACAGGTCAAATGGATTTTCAACCAGCAGCAGGGAAAGATTTAATATTGGCTTCTAGAGAACTTTGGTGTCTGATGAAGGGTTTTTAATAGGAAAAGCCTGATTTCTTTGGCCCACAGAAAAATCTAAGCCAAGGCTGCTGGATCCTTCGGGTGAGTGTGAGCCTTGATATTGTTCTGGTGGCCCAAGGTGAACAGAGTCTTTCAATCAACTCCTGGCTTTACCTATTGAATGATGCCTTGTACAGGGCTTTTAAAATGGCATTTCACACTTGCCTGAACAGGTCAGACATTAACATGGCTTTTGTTTCCCAGAGGCCTTCGATTTCAGCCTGCAGTTAATTCTCCCCTTAACTTTGCATCTTCCCTTTCACCAGGGTTTAGACTAGTTGTAACCACTACACTACAGGTGACCTTGGATGTCTAAGAAGTCAGAACAGCAGCCGCCAGTTCCTGGTTTAAAGCCATGAAGCTACTCAATGAACGTGATGGCATACCAAGTGCATCATAGCACAGGAATGACACAGCAATATCAGCAGAGCCCACCTGGGAATGGCTCTTCGCAATAGACTGCACCGCCTTCACACTAACACCAGCATTCAGGCATGTCAGGGACAATCGCTGAGGTCCACCAAGCCATGGATCTTGAAAAAGTGTGGAAACGGTTCATGTTGGTCCTCTCTAGTACAACTTATGCTCTGCTACACCATTAGGGGACTGGCCTGAACTTAGCTGCTGGGTGCCCACCTATCACTGCAGGTGCATGCTTAAGCAATACTAAGGCTACATAGGTACTGCGGGACCAGACAGCATAACAGCTACTAACACAAGCTAATGAAGCCTGTAGAAATCACAGCCCTTCCTTCACTCACACAAGGAAACAGCAAGATAGACAGCTGCTGCCCTTCTATCAACAACCATATGGCTTTCACCCTTCCCACTGATTGCTACCTTACTGCCATCCTCTCCAGTTCAGGTCCCATGAGCTTGATAGATAAGTGCGAACATCTGATGCTGAAGGAGCTTGCTACAGAAGAGGAATGGGTACTGCTGCAGAAAAGCAACCCTCTGTATCATGCAAGGAATGGAGCCAGCTGAACGGTGAATTCAAAGAAGATGCCATATGTGTAAAATGTTAGCAAGCCCGAAAACAAAAATACAAATGCCAATGCATGTGTCAAACTCCACTTATACCCCACAGCAAAGATGGTCATTCTCCTGTCCCCTTCCTTCTAGCCAGTAAATGGAGAGAAGTCATCTAGGGTTCCCGCATACAACCCACCTTCGGGAGTAAGCCCTGGGGGGCGCTAGCTGTGCAGCTTGATGGAGGAATTTTGCACTAAGTTTGAAAACATTCGACAGGTTTGGAACAAACATTTCTCATTCATAGATTTGCCTTAGCAAGGGTATCCTGGGCACTTTGGCAAAGCAGATTTCTGGGCAGGGCAGGGCATTATCTGAGAATTCAATCAGCTGATTTCTCCACCCCACTATTATTCTCTTTTAATAAAAGTTTCAGCAGAATTAATCTAAGCATGGCCCTGTATTTTGCTTAACTCCATAGTCTTAATTCCCCATCCATGCATCAGAAGCGATTTCAGGGTAACATATTGCAACAGTTCCAGTTAGCAGCCATTTGTCAGCCCCACTGTTTGATATGTTCCATTGGCAGGAGGCAGGTCCTTTCCTGTCCCCTTTCCCTCCACATTTTGCTCAATTTATTTTCCTGATTCCCTTTCACCCTTCAAAGCCAGCAAGGGTCTTGAGAGAGTCCAACAACAAAGCCTTGTTGCCGTTTTTCTTCTTCCCTAGTGCGCTGGATTAATTCATCCAATGATCTGAAGTGATGCTTTGTGTGCCTTCATCAAGATCAAAGATGTCACAAGTCTTTCCTTTGCCTCTCAGTGCACCAAGTCCACCCCAAATCATCAGTACATAGTCTGCAGCTCTCAGCTTCCTTACTTGACTTCCAGGATGGATGGGTTGGTTTCCATGATGGCCACAATGATCTTGTCAATGTAGTCTTGCAGACGGAAGTTGATCTCCTCCTGCTTTTGAATTGCCTCCATCAGCTGTAGGGGAGGAAGAGGAAGCTGGTTACTGCCAGGCCACAGGTCAGGGCCACCTAACAGATTTCTTTGCAGTTTTCACTCTTGGGCCATTTTCTCAGCAACAAAAAAAAAAAAACAGAGTACACGATAAAGGGTTTCTTTCTCTCAAAAGCTGTCCTGCCCAAGAGATTCCCCATTCCCATTTTAGACTTAAAAGGAAAACCTGCATGCATCTTAGAAGAGCTACTGGTGACCACATTCATTCCCATTACTGTGCAGCACAAGGTCTAGTGGAATTTGTTCCCCTCAAAACCTAGATTGAGCTCCCTGGAATTGCTCTAGCGTCTTGTCTCCCATGGAGGATTGTGTTTGGCTGGGGAGGCAGTCAGCTGTTCTCTTCAACTCTATAACACTTGTTAGTGGAAGGTGCTAGTCTTCCCAAGGCAAAGCTGCACCAAAGGCTCATAATGAATATTAACATTGTGAGTCCAGTTTTCAAACAACACCTCAGATGCCAAATCGTGCTTTTGGGTGCTCATATCAGGAAACCCAACACCTGTTTTAGGCACATGACAATATGGAAACTCAGCCACAATGTGTGAAAATTGAGTTCCTTACTGAGTTTCTCTATTCCAGAATGAAGGTTTTTGTGTTTATGGACTGAGTCTCACAATCTCTTATCACCTCACCTTTCCCATGAGGGAACTCTGATTCTTATACCATTAAGACACACGCCCCCAGTGACAGACAGATTAGGTTTACTCAATAAGTTAACTTCAATGTTCTTCCTCTAGCTGTCAGAGAAAATGGTAGTGAGTTGTCCCAAGAGAAAGCAAGAAATATTGCATGTGTCTCACTCAAATAACAATGTTTATTGCCTCATTAGCTTCTTGAGCTTCTACTGGTGAACTCAGCTGTTCATTTGTGCAAGTGTCTGTGGCACAACTACATGAGAACTTGGTAAAACAGCTGGTGTAAGGGGAGAAGAATAAAGAGCATGCTCATGAAGGACCCAGGGTCTAAGCTCCCACACAAATCATGGGAGGCTGCATCTAGATTTCTAAGGGTTTAAGCAGACAACGTATGTAATGTTCTTTACATTATCCTAGCAAAGGGGACGTTACCTCATGAACAGCACAACTAGCCTTTGGCACTAACCTTTCCAATGTGTGCACCACCACATTACAGTAGTATCTGAGCACTGGGAGGTTTCTTGGGGAAGCCATAACCTAGGGTGAGTTAGCACCTCTGCCAGATAGGCCCCTTTCTAATTGCAATGGAGTTGCAGAAAGTAATCGCTGTGGCTCTCAACATGGCCTTTGTTCTTTTTCCAGGAAGCTCCAGATAGGATCCCTGATTTAACAGCAGTTATCTCTACTACAGAAAGTGCACTTTATGCTCTATCTAGGCACTCACAGGTGTCGGGGAGCGAAGAGTGGAGATTAAATACTCCAATCAATCTAAATAGGAAGAGGTTTGAGGAAAACAGGAATTCACTTCTTTTAGACACCACACAGTACCTCGTCTCTGGAGACTGAGCTGATTTCTGCAGCCAGGGAGTCTGAGAAGGAAGCTGAGAAGAGGTTCTTGGCTCCCTGAATGCTAAGGTTTATAATCTGTCCATTCAGTTCGTCATTCTGCTCTTTCAGATTTCGGTTATCCTGCTCACAAAAACCAAGAATCAGTACATTAATAATTCACATTTCTAGACCCTCACAGATGGCAGATCATAGAATAATAGCAGATGAGGGTTGGAAGGTGCCTCAGGAGATCATTTAGTCCAACCCCCTGCTCAAAGCAGAACCAACCCCAACTAAATCATCCCAGCCAGCGCTTTGTCAAGCCAGGCCTTAAAAACCTCCAAGGATGAAGATTCCATCATCTCCTTAGGTAACCCATTCCAGGGAGGTGGTGGAATCTCCATCCTTAGAGATGCTCTAGGTGCTTGACAAAAGGGGTGCTCTACATTTTACAGCAGGTGGAACTGAGGCATAGTGAAGTTAAGTAACATGGCCATGGTGACTAAGAACAGAATACAGATCTCCTGACTCTTGTACTCCCCTGAGCTAGCAGAGCCATTGGAAGCTTTATTCAATAGAGAAGCGAATACATGCAACATGCTGGGGAGATTCTACACCCTTTTCGTTTTGACCAAATTGATCTGTGGTTGATCAACGTTTCACTGGGAGAAGAAAGCAGGATCTCCAGAATGCCTCACCTGGTCCAAGATACTGACATGAGGCTGGAATCTCTGCCTAGCCAGCCATGGAGATAGCATTCTTCAGTCCTCTATTCAGCTGAGAAAAACTAAGCATTCCTTCACAGTGAAACATGCTCACACTGTCCATTCCACTTGTGCAGGTTATGACAGTGTTCAAGGAGTCTGATTCTCTACCAGGCCAAACATACATGGTAGCTGTAGCTACAGGTTTCTCCCCATTGCCTCCCCTGTTTCACATACACATTTCCAGCTGTGCTTTTCCAATGCTTAATGACCCCTCCAGCGACTCAAGAACTGCACAGTGCAGTCCCAGTAGTCTATGTTAGTCACTGAGGCACGATATGAAAGTCAAAACTGCTGTTATGGTTTTGAATTGATTGGTGTCTAGTATCTGAACCAACATGTTGCCTCCACCGCCCCAGCACCTGCTTGAGCCGCCTAATCTCTTGCTCCAGCTCCATCTCCCGTGTCCTGCTGTTGTACTCTTGGAGACCCATGCTACTGCTTCTGCCTCGTCGCTGCTCCGCTTCAAGTTTAAACAGCTGCAGGAGCTCCAGCTGCTTTCGAAGGTCCTCAATCAGCTGCAATGCAATGAAAGAGACAGATAGTGCCATAGCACTAAGCATGTCGTTATCTCTCCCTGCTGCAACAGAGAAGTGTGTGAGGTAGCAGCAGGAGAGAGAAAATGGACGGTATGAAGCCTACAGAAATCTCAGCTATGTTCTAAGTGTTATCATGTTCCTGTCCTCCCACTGCTATCACTTGCTGGGCCCAAGTTCCAATCTTGTGCCATTTCCATTACACCTTCAAATCCGGACAGAAATATGACATGTTGAGTAGGCTGGTGAATTCTGATCTGCGCAGGTCTTAGAATGGTTGTGGATACAGATACACATTTGAGTGAATTTTAATGTACATGAAAGTGAGGGACTAGGTACAAGATGATGCCACAGACACTGCAGGTGCTATGCCAGCTTTCCTGGTCCAGCTATGCCAACGCACCCCTGAAGACTGCCGTAGGACTAGGCACTGCCAGGAGTGGAAAACAGCTAGAACAAGCTGATCAAATACACTTTCACCTGTTACTCAGTTTAAATCCCGTCACTGGAGGAACAAGGCAAGAACTGAGTCCATTGTAACAGTAGAAATTAGAAACACTAGCATGTGGAAATGAAAAAGCATGAAGGCAAGGGCAGTTGAAAGCATCAATGAATTTCTCTCCTCCAGTTCAGAGTGTCTCCTCCATTTGGCAATACCAGAGGCCATGTTATGCTGATTGCAACATGAATTCACCTGGCTATTTGTATCTATGGCTGTGGAGGAACTAGAACAGTGACTGAGCCCTGTGTACATGTTGACCTCTGGGGAAACTGTAAATAGCTGCAGTTTCAGCTGAAGGCTCCAGGGAGAAGGGTCTGGGCTGGCTGAATGGTGTCAGTTGTTGACTCTGCTCACCTCCTGAGTTGACTCCTTCTCCTTCTGGAACTGGTGTCTCTCATGGCTCAGTTTGTCTCCCATCTTTCTCTTGCTTTCCTGTTCCTCACTGAGTTGAGTAGTGAGGTCTTCTATCTCATCTAACAACTTCTGCTTCTCCTGCAACAAAATGTAGCAAGAAGGAATCACAAGACCTTTCCCACTGCACGGCAAGGTCCTTCTGCTATCATTCGGAGAGAACACATATGCATGTTGCCACATGGGAACATTCTTTTTGCCGACGTGCGTTAGTTTGGATACTTGGCCTGCTTGCTTTCATCTGTTGTCTGAGGACTTCACAGCCTCAGTGCTTTGCCAGCCATAAACAAAAAGCATCAGCATAGTCAGGAGAGAGACAATAAATGACTCCTGGTATAAGCTCCATTTGAGCAGCATCTTGCATCTGCACAGAGCACAGATGGCTTCAGAGACTCTGCACAGGGGCAGGAACAGAATTTGTTGCAGGACTGGGGCTTACCGGATGAAAATGACATCAAACCAAAGGGATCCATCCCCCTTGCTTTAAGCAACAGCTGCTTCCACCCCCCCCCTTTGGAGAAGTTTATGCTAGAGCCAGAACTCTGATCTCATGAAACCCTTCTTAAGATTATTTTTGTTCTGGGTTTTAGCTGAGCATGGATTTCACAGAAAACAAACTGAAAATGAAAAACTGAGCAATGTAAATTAGTATCTAAAACTGAATATATGGATGGATTTTCAGAAGAATCCTTTTATTATTCTCCACCTTGGATCAATGGTTGAACGGGGCAGTTAACTGAGTGTTCAAAGTTTAAACCCATATAAAACTCATTATTTAATAAGAGCCCTGTGAGAGACCAGGGTTTCTTTATGCTGCTACTTTTCTCCATATGATCAGCCTCTCCACAATGTTGTGTAGTGTGCTGTTCTTAAGTATTAACTGGTTCCCAACTTTAAACATGACTACAGGAGTTACTTATTTTTATACAGGCCAAAATTTTCAAAAACTTAGGTGCCTAACGTTACATGCCTGGACAAATGACCCAGTTCTCTGGGGTGCTGAGCACCAACAGCTCCCAATGAAAATTAAGTCACTTCATTAGGTGCCTACCTTCAGACACTCAACTTTGCAAAACTTGTTCCTAGTTTATAACATGCATGGACATTTTATGTGATGAAAGGTGCTATGTAAATGTAAAATAATATTAACAAACAGGAAATCTAGGTTTCAAACAACAGGAGTTTGAATTATAGGAGACAGCCAGTTTATCAGCAGAGGTTTCCATCCTCCACGGAGAACTAGTATAATTGTGTCTGTTACTACTTATTAGACACATTAATTCTAATTTAAGCTAAAATAGAAACTAGTGATAGCACTTTATGAGGAGAGGACAGTCCAGAATAAACTCTTCTCAGCTGGCTGAGTGCACATAGGAACCCTCATAATTTACACTCCTCCTCTCAAATCTAGTGGTGTCTGAAACATGGAATGTCCTGGTTGTTATTAAATTATATTCTTTACATAGTATCTTTCATGCCAGGAAAATCTCAACACACTTTATAAACAAGGTCTCAATAGAGGAATCACTTGGTGGAGTTGTACGGCTTGTGTGTGTCTCCCTCTCCCACACACACACACCCACTCTTCACTCAAGTTAGTGTAAAATTCGTCCTCTGCTAAACTGACAATTAAAAAATATAGTCATGATAAAGTCTTCCATGATATCCCCTTTCTAGTTGCACACCAAGTGTAACCTGGGGATAGTGATACAGGAGAAAAGTTGAGAATCATTTCAGTGCGCTGCAGGGTGAAAGTTTCAAACCCCGGTTAGGATGAACCTGTGTGTCCACCAGCGTTTATTATTAAAGCTTCTCTGCAAGAAGATTCCACTGTCCTGTGTTATGTTTTCAGACGGCAGTACCCACACCAGGGATGAATTTCCCCACAATTTGCCACAAGAGGGCAGAATTTCATTCATAACCAGCAAAGAAACGGATACACCTACCATATATAAGGCAACAAAAACAGCAGCGCTGCTTGTTTGCGTGTATTATGTTCTAAGGGCAGATGAAAGGATTACTGCTGAAGTACATGCAGGACTGCATTGCCTCAGAGAGATTGGTCCTGGGTCTACAGATTTTAAGGTGACAAACACAGTGACTCAGTAAGTATCTATAGCATTAAGGCCTAGCTACGGGCCCTGGTTTCTATTTAGGGTAGGACTAGAGGAGAAAATGGCTCCTAAAGGGCTTGCGCATTACACATAACTTGTGATTTCATACAGGACTATTGTGCAAACAGTTCCATCTCTGCTGTTTGCAATGGTCACTTTGCCTAAAAATATCAGAGGTTTTGGAAGGGGTGGGGGGGAACCATATAGCCTTGGCCAAAACTCAACTCCTGGGGAAAACCACAGTGTGCTCTCATTCCACATGGGTTACGTGGTCTCGTAAGATGGGCAGAACACAGGTGTCAGTGACTGACATGCTGACACTAACTCAAGACAAGTTGGAATGTGCACTGCAGAGATGCGAGAGCCTGACATGCTCAGGAAAGCCAGCATCTGCACAAGAGTGCTGAGTCCTCGTGGCATAATAAGTGCCATGTCCTGTGCAGAGATGGGCATTCATGCTTCACCGCTAAGGAATCTGGCACAGAACAGATCCCTCAGCCTATTTTTAAACACACCAAAGTCTGAGCCTGAAGTATCTTTCTAGGTGAGATCGTCAGGGTGAGATCTCCCTCACCTCCTCCAGCCTCTCCACATTGGCTTTCAGACAAGGGACGCAGGATCTCAGCTCGCTGTTCTCATCATCCAGCTGCTGCAGTCTGTTGCAAGAAACGCACACACTTAAAAATTCTGCCACCACAGCCCTTAGATTGGAGAAATTCATACAAGTCGCATAAATAATAAAAGCACATTAGTGAAGAACAAAGCATGGATGTAGGTGATCCAAATCTCTGACTTTGTCCCCCCACCACATCTTATCAGCAATCATGGAGAAGGAGGAGACATCTACGCAGACTTAGGTGGAGTCGTTTGAAGCCCTCTGCCCAATGTTTGCCTACTGAGACAGAAATCCCACCTATAAGGCACCAGGCCATCCTTCAGGCTCAGCACTCTACTACCTTCATTGCCCCACATCAACAAATCTCAGCTCTGGGCACCAAAGGGTTAAATTTGTTATCTGAGCAGAATCCATCTGCATTCCAATGATTTGCCCCCATTTTTGTGGCCTCTCCTCTTGTTATTTTTACCTCAGAAGACAAGTGCCAGGCACTGCACACAGCAACCAGCAGGAGTGCAGAGATGGCCTCACCTAGTGCTCCATGTGCTGATCTCTCAAATTCCCATGGATAGTCTGCTTCCCACAAACGCCTTCCTGGTCTTTTCTTGCCAGCCATTTCCAGTTAGGACTGAGCAATAGTGGAACGTTCTGCTGAAACATTCTGCATTTGCTGAATCCCAAGTGAAAACCACCCAGCCAGCGAGAAGAAACACCCCAACTCAAGAAAGGTGGGTACCTGCATAGGAAGCCAGCCTGAGTGTGAGAGACAGAGCCTGCCCAGGGCATGGAGCGCAAAGACAAAACTTGTTACTGCCTTAATGAGATCAGTCACTAGGAGCAAGGCTGTCACTCTGGTTTGTTTTTCAGTTCAGCTCGCCCATGCTGCTGTTAGCATTCTTTTGAACAGCCCTACACAGTGAATTTGCTCTGTTCCTTCTAGAACAACTGAATGCTGCACAGATGCTTTTGTAATGACTCCTCACACCCAAGGCTGCTGAGGTGGAGGAAAGCTGTAATCCTCACTTTGGGCCTGGGCCTGTTGAAGTCAAAGGCAAAACTTCCACTGCCTTCCCTGGGCACAGAGCAGATGCTTCACCTGTTTCTGTGAAGGTGACTCATGTGACAATGTCAAACTGAGCTCCAGGGACTATTCGTGTGAACAGGCAGGGGGTTCAAGTGAACCCCCTCGGTGCACACCATTAGGGGAGGAAAAGGAAGAAGCATGCATGAGCTAATGAAATGCAAATGGAGAGATCTCTCTGGCTGGAGACCAAGTATCCCTGGTCTCAGCAGGTGGGTTAATTTACTATTGCAGGACAAAGTTACGGAGGAAGGAGGGGGTCAAAACCAGGTTCAGAAGGACATTGGGCCAGACTTGTCTGAGACAGCATGACCACAGTGCCAGAATAAGCACCACATTCACCCCCAGCTGTGTAACAGCTGATTAGTGACACACCCCAAAGACTTCACCATGTGGAGTTACCTAGGGAGGTGGTGGAATCTCCATCTTTAGAGGTTTTGAAGGCCCAGCTTGACAAAGCACTGGCTGGAATGATTTAGTTGGGGTTGGTCCTGCTTTGACAAGGGGGTTGGACTAGATACCTCGTGAGATCTCATAGACTCTAAGGTCAGAAGGGACCAATATGATCATCTAGTCTGACCTCCTGCACAATGCAGGCCACAGAACCTCACCCACCCACTCCTGTAATAAACATATAACCTACAACTGAGTTATTGAAGTCCTCAAATCATGGTTTAAAGACTTTAAGGTACAGAGAATCCACCAGCAAGTGAGCTGTGCCCCATGCTACAGAATAAGGCGAAAAAACCCCAGAACCTTTGCCAATCTGCCCTGGGGGAAAATTCCTTCCCAACCTCAAATATGGCGATCAGTTAAACCTTGAGCATGTGGCCAAGACTCATCAGCCAGACACCCAAGAAAGAATTCTCTGTAATAACTCAGAACCCATCCATCTAACGTCCCTTCACAGGCCATTGGCATATCTACCACCAGTAGCCAAAGATCAGTTAATTGCCAAACAAGGCTGTCCCATGATACCATCCCTTCCCCTCCATAAATTTGTCAAGCTCAGTTTTGAAGCCAGCTAGGTTTTTTGCCCCCACTGCTCCCCTTGGAAGGCTGTTCCAGAACTTCACTCCTCTGTTGGTTAGAAACCTTTGTCTAATTTCAAGTCTAAACTGCCTGATGACCACTTTATATCCATTTGTCCTTGTGTCCACATTGGTGCTGAACTTAAACAATTCCTCTCCCTCCCTGGTATTTATCCCTCTGATGTATTTATAGACAGCAATCATATCTCCCCTCAGCCTTCTTTTGGTTAGGCTAAACAAGCCAAGCTCTTTGAATCTCCTCTCATAAGGCAGATTTTCCATTCCATGGATCATCCTAGTAGCCTTTCTCTGCACCTGTTCCAGTTTGAATTAATCTTTCTTAAACATGGGGGACCAGAACTGCAGACAGTATTCCAGATGGGGTCTCACCGGCGCCTTGTATAACAGCACTAACACCTCGCTATCTCTACTGGAAATACCACGTCTGATGCATCCTAGGACCACATTAGCTTTTTTTTTTTTTTTTACAGCCACATCACATTGGTGACTCATAGTCATCCTGTGATCAACCAATACACCCAGGTCCTTCTTGTCCTCTGTCACTTCCAACTGATGCTCCATCTTATAGCAGAAATTCTTCTTATTCGTCCCTAAATTTACGACCTTGCACTTTCCACTATTAAATGTCATCCTATTTCTGTTACTCCAGTTTACAAGGTCATCTAACCTGTCACTTCCAACCCTAATCGTCTATGATTGTAGGTGGAGGATACAGCGGCTACACCAACCTGGCGTGCAGATTCTCAGTCTCAATACTCTTCTCTCTCTCCATCCTGCTCAGGAGCTCTCTTTGTTTCCGGATTTCCTCCATGAGCATCTCATCTGCTTTCAACTCTTGTTCCTTCAGCTGTTCCTCAAGGGCATTAGCTCTTTAGAGAAAATACAAAAAGGGGTTTAACCAAGTCTGATATCGAACAGCTGTCCTGCTGGCATCCTGCTATTTTAGGGACAGGGATGTCCTCCTTTCTTTTCACCCTCCTTCTCCCCTCTTCCTCCTATTGAAAACCCAGTGGAAGCCACCATGGAGTTTGAAGATGATCATAAAATGTCCAAAGATGCAGCATCTATACGAGAGAAAAACAGGCACCTACCAGGCCCTCACCTTAGACACCTGAGGGAAAACAACTTGCATCTCTTCACAACCCTGAGTACTCTGTGATGCTGATCAACTTGGAAGCCACTGTATATTTGTCATTTAAATCGCTGGGAACTCAGGCAGTGGATGTTGGTATACTATGATCACAAGTTTCTACAAGCCTCAGTTGTCACATTAAAACTATCCGGAAAGGAAGGATGAAGAAAGGACTGAGAAGAAAAAGTAAAAGATTTTCTTAAAACCTATCTTATGTCTTAGTGGGTAGCAGAGTCAAGGGACTGCACAGAATAAGCTACCGAGGCGATTTATTTATTTTCCTTTTCATCTGGGTTTGTAATGAAGCATGAAATTCACATGCCACATATCGGTAATACCTTTGGGCTCCTGCATCATCGGTGATAATTGTATAGCTCTAATAATACAATATTTGGCTTTCTGCAGGCTGCCAATAAATTAACCAGGTCCTTCATAACAATGATTATTTAATTGTTGCAGATAAATGTTATAATACAAGACAGAGGGGAGCTTTAATAGATGTTGGGATTCGGATGATTTTTTCTAGCAGTTTATAATAATTTTAAATTAAATTAAATCTAGGACCTAAAGAAAGTGATCGTTTCTCTCTGAATTCTCAGTCCCCTGAAAATTCTGCCAAGTGGAGTGTGGAGGGTTATTTCTCCATCCCACATCCATAACTCGCAGACATTTTTAATGCCACGTGGTTCTCAATGGAGTACACAAGCCTTGGAAGACATTCAAGAGATGGACCCACTTGCTAAAATAAGACAGATGTTTGTTGCTAATCTATTTACTTAAACTTGTCCTTTGAAGCAGGTGAATAAATAGTGCATAGAGTGGCTGTCATTTTATGATCTTTTATTACATTCTTGTAAAGCTGCTGCTGCTTCCCAAGGAAGTGAACTACGAACCATCTTCAGCATCAGCAGCTGAGAAGCTGCAGTTTGCTGGAATATTGTTTTGTTAGACAGCTTGTGAAAACACATTACAAAAGCAAGCAGTGCAAACCTCTGATAGATGGACACATTTTTCCAACTGATCATCTTGTTACCTAAGTCCTTTACTTGGAAAAAATAATTAACACATCTGAGCTTTGTGATTAGAGCACTAGAGGGGAATTTGTGTGTATTAGTGAAAACATCTTGTTACTGTGAAGTTTATCGGAGCTTAGGGAAACCTTTACTTGAATGACATGTGACACCATGTCACACGTAATACTTAATCTCATAGTTCTATAGATAAACTCCTAATGGCTTTTATCTGAGGAGTGTAAACACTACTGGAGAATAGAAACCTGTCAGATTAAAAATCCAAGTGGTTACTTAAATAAAAGATTCACAGGTTTACACCAGTTCCAACGGCCAAAAACAAGAGGAGCGTTTTTGGTGGGGGACACAGACATTACAGACCTTCTCTGGCTCCCTTTAGCCCTGTTAAAATGCAGTGGATTAAATGAAAGGCTAGAGTGGAAAAAACAGTAACTTTCCATTCCCAAATATGCTCAGTATTATTACTAATTATTTATAATGCAACAGCTATGGGTGCCAGTGAAGGATCAGGGCCCCATTGCTTGAGGCACTGTACCCGCAACAGCCAGACTGTCCCTGCCATGAAGAGCTCACTGACTAAGATATGAGGCGCTGGAGAGATTATTTTTATAACTATTGGAGTGCAGAGCTGGCAATATTATCAGAGGTAGGAGATTCAGCCCTGCCAAGCTGAAACCCAGCAGCTAGTCAGTGGTGCAGAAAACTGCACACAAGTGAGGCACTGGAAATGAAGCAGAGGAGGGGCCTTTTGTGAAGAAGGCAGTTTGGGTGCCTGTTAGCTTTTGACAGGGATGTAGTTTAGATCAGTGAGTGAAGGCAGATCTGCTAAGCTTTAACAGTTTCTTCTTTATCTTTCGATCTACTTCTTTCCCACTGGCTTGCTTCCATCACACACTTAACCCAATAGATGGAGCTTCTGAAAACAGCTGCCTTTTATGTGCAGACAATAACCTTGAGAGAGAGTTATGTGTGTGGATCCCAGATACACATGCACTCACTAAGGGCATGTCTACACGTACAGCACTATAGTGGTGCAGCTGCACCTGAGCTTCCCTGTCGGAATAATAAAACCACATTTGAGAGTAGCAGAAGCTATGCTGGTGGGAGAAGCTCTCCCACCAACATAGCACTGTGCACATGAGCGTGTATGTCAGTGTAACTTATGTCACTTAAGGGATGGTTTATTCACACCCCAGAGCACCATGAGTTTTGCTGACACAGAGAACAATTCTCAAATACATTAAGGGCTTTCCTTCAAGGTGCAGCAATGAATGCTGGAGGGGTGTGAACTGTAAAGTGCACCAGCTAGATGTCCTCAAGTGTGCACTAACATAGGATTGTTGAAACGGGGAACTTTTAGTGGATGTCAGCAAAGTCCATGCAGGCCAGTTAGCATGCAACACATTTGTGTCTGTTAGAATTCACACCCCTCTAGTGAACACTGCTGCACAGCATAGACAAACCCTTAGAAACTCCTAATGAGGCTATATGTTTGTTTCTGGGCCACAAGTCAAATGCCCTCACCTGTGCACCAGCTGCAGGTTTTCCTGCTTTAACCGACTGTGCTGCTCTCCATTTGCAGCGGTGTCCTTTTCCAGCTCAGTTACCCTCTTCTCCAAGAAGACTACCTGTGCAAACAAGAGAGAGGATTCAGATGCCAATGGGTTCTTTCAGCTTTATTATTACTCTTTCTTAAAAGTGCAGGTAAAATGATAGCTAGCACTAAGAATTATTCTCATCCTAGCAAAACTAATGAAATCATTGAAGCTTGCTTGACTTTTAGAGTATCATGTGTGTTCTGTGCATCATCATGTCTCACCTATAACTGCTGAAATGTTCCCTGATCTACTGTAGCTGACCTCATTCCCATTCAAGGTGCTCCTCACAGATTTTTTAAAAATGTAGTTTGCACTCTGTTAGAACTTCTCTCCTAAAATTTAGAACTGTTCTGTAATACTAACATAGGGCCAAGTGCCTTACTGGGGTTTCTCCTCTGAGGTCAAAGGCTACTTTGGTGGTTGTCTTCATTACATTTTTGAACATGTAAATCTACAGAGCCAGATCCTCTACTGGTGGAAACTGTCATAGCGCCAATGGGACTGTGACAGTTTATACCAGCTGAGAATATGGCTTATGCTACCTAAAAGGGACACAACATCCCATTTTGTTGCTTTCATAGATGGAGAGATGCAAGGAAAAAAGGAATAAACTATTGCTGAACCACAGAAATTAGAAAGGGGACTATGGAGCCGTTTTAGAACCAGAAACTACTTTAAACTCATTTTTTTTTAAATGACTAGAATTTGCTTTGATGGTGTACCTTTAAGAGATGCTCCTGCAGAGCTGCAAGAAACAAGTTGGATACATTAATTTTCCTTTGGTTACAAAATCTGCATTTTAGGGGTTTTATTATTTCTTTTCCCTCCCCTGAGTTACGTAGTTCCCTGCTCTACTCTCAGCCTTATTAAGCAGGTGATGTCACATAAACTATCAGAAATGTGTTCTTCATACTCTTCAACTCCTCTGTCAGACTATGGCACTCAATATTGTGACACCATCACTCTGGCTGCAGTGAAAAGAGAATTGTCACTGTGTTTTATAAAAAAGCAGGAGGTAGGAATCCTTCCATAAGGGAAAAAGTATCTATTCATTTAAAAACAAAAGTCGTAATTATTGAGATACGGACAATAATAAAACAAGTAACAACTAATTCTTTTGTTAGGTAGGCCCAAAAATTAATTTTACATATTAGTATAGATTTGTCCATCACTCTAAAGTGAGTCCAAGAATCTGGGGTACAAAACTAAATCCTGACAACACTACAGCCAAATGTTTCAAATGTGGGTGCCTGTTGCTAGGCTACAAAATCTGTATTCGGGCTCAGGGTGGCTTGGTATCCAGAAATGTTGAGCACCCACAAATCCCACTGAGGTCAATGGGAGCTGTGGAAGCTCAGCACCTCAAAGCCAGGGCGTTTTGATACAGGACCCTAACTCCAGGCATCTAAGTTTGAAAATTTTGGCCTGCATTCTTCAAAGAGACAGTATAAATTATACTATACTATCAATGATTGTACTCACATGCTGTCAAATGCACAAGTAGTGTATATATGTATTTATTTCTCTGTCACACCCATAGCTCGATTCGTCTTCCTATTCATGATGTCAGAATTAAGGAGCACAATTTTAAAGAGGTATTTTCATACTGGGACTGGGGCAAACGTTTATACAAAGCACAATTAACTTTGCCTGGTCATTTGCCATATTCCCTCAGCTATTTTTAGCTATTGATGTTTGAGTAAAGTTTTCCTTTCCTCAATGCAACTTCTCCGCCTCCTACCATATGATCCTTTGCTTATGAACTCCTCCGTAATTTAACATGGAACTAAACAGAGATGTCGCAAAGTCAGCATTTATAGCCTTGCTGCAGGACAAGTTCAGAGCAGAACAGGCACGAGTGAAGTCCTCATTTCAAGTCAAATAGCTTTGCTTCCTAGGAAGAGTGGCATTACACAGCACTATACATAGCACTGTGAAACACTTACAAAATAAGCTGATTTAATATATTTTTAAATCTATTTTTCAGTATTAATATTGCTCTATGAATGGTTATAATGACTAACTTCAAATACAGTGTGTACAAATACTGTATATCTTACTACCTGTGTCAGTGACATCAGTCATTCAGAGTTGACATACAGACAGACCTCTTCCCCCTGCCATTATTATAACATCATAAGAGAACATAGTGCATTGTTCAGTAAACTGGGAGGGTGGGGGGGGAGCCAAAAACCATTCACCACGTAACAACCTTCAGCCTGAAAGCTGTGCAATGAGCCTTAATACCCACTGAAAAGAGTGTAATTAGACCTCCCAACCCTAACCCAGAAAAACAGGGTTACTTACTAGTAACTGTTGTTCTTCGAGATGTGTTGCTCACATCCATTCCATTATAGGTGTGTGCGTGCCCCGTGCACAGATTGCCGGAACTTTTTTCCCTTAGCTGTCACCGTAGGGTCGGGTCAAGTGCCCCCTGGAGAACCGTGCTCATGCCGCGGTACATAGGGCGCCGCCAACCCTGCGGCCCCTCAGTCCCTTCTTTCTGCAGACTCCGACAGTGGGGACGGAGGGTGGGTGTGGAATGGATATGAGCAACACATCTCGAAGAACAACAGTTACTGGTAGGTAACCCTGTTTTCTCTCTTCGAGTGATTGCTCATATCCATTCCATTATAGGTGATTAAATAGCCATACCTTGGAGATGGGTAAGAGTCAACGGTGAGTTGCTCTCATCAGGACGGCCCTGCCGAAGCCCGCGTCCTCTCTCGCCTGCTGCACTATGGCGTAGTGGGACGTGAAGGTGTGGACCGACAACCAGGTGGCTGCTCTGCAGATGTCCTGGGGGCACTCCTCCCAGGAAGGCCGCAGATGAGGCCTGGGCTCTGGTTGAGTGCGCTGTCACAGCTCCTGGAAGCGGGACCTTCGCCCGCTCATAGCAGGTTTTATACAGGTGGTGATCCAGTTGGAGATGCGCTGGGTGGAGACAGGTAAGCCCTTCATCCGGTCCACCACTGCCACGAACAGCTGCATTGACTTCCGGAATGGTCTGGTCCGCTCAATGTAGAAGGCCAAGGCCTGTCTGACGTCCAGCGAGTGCCATCTCCGCTCCTCCTCCGAACCGTGTGGTTTGGGAAAGAACACGGGGAGGAAGATATTCTGGTTATAATGGAACTGAGACACCACCTTAGGCAGGAAGACTGGGTGGGGCCTCAGCTGGACCTTATCTTTATAAAATACAGTGTAGGGGGGCTCCGTGGTTAAAGCTCTGAGTTCGGAGACCCTCCTAGCCAATGTAATAGCCACCAGGAAGGCTACCTTCCAAGAGAGGATGAGCAGTGGGCATGTGGCCATGGGCTCGAAGGGGGGTCCTGTCAACATTGTGAGGATCAGGCATAGACTGAGGCCAGCCACCCCTGGAGAGGCCTGAGCTTGAGGTGAGCTAGCTTCACCACATAAGTACACACCGCCATGTGTCCCAACAGCTGAAAGCAGCGTCTGGCTGTCATCGTGGGGGACTTGTGCAGATCGTTGATTATGGCGGTCATTGTCTCAAACCAAGTTTGAGGGAGGAAAGCTCTGGCCTGGGTGGCATCCAATGTGGCCCCTATGAAATCTATGCGCTGCACCGGGGTAAGAGTAGACTTCTGCTCATTGATGAGCAGCCCCAGACTGGTGCATGTGGCACAGGTAAGAACCAGGCTGTTCCTCACATGGGCCTTGGACTTGCCCCGGATCAGCCAATCGTCCAGGTAGGGCAGGGGTGGGGAACCTTTTCCCTGCCAAGGGCCATTTTGATATTGCTACCTCCATTTGCGGGCCATGTTGCCGATTCCGCCGCCGAATTCCCCCCCCCGCCGCCGAAATGCCGCCGCCATTTCCGTCTTTTTGGCGGCGCGGTTTTACAGTGTCCGCGGGGTGCCGTGGGCCAGTAACCACCTCCGAGCTCCCGCCGCCGCCGAAAATGGGCAGACGGCGGCAGGGTTTCGGCGGCGCGCACTTCCCGCCCGCCCGCGGGCTGGATCAAATTCTTTCGCGGGCCGGATCCGGCCCGCAGGCCGGAGGTTCCCCACCCCTGAGGTAGGGGAACATCTGGACACCTCTGCGGCGCAGTGGGCCGCTACTACTGCCATACATTTCGTAAATACCCTCGGCGCGGACGAAAGGCCAAAGGGTAGGGCTGTAAACTGGTAGTGGCATCCAGCTACCATAAACCTTAAGAACTTTCTGTGACCTGGAAGGATAGTGATATGAAAATACGCATCCTTCAGGTCGAGGGTGGCATACCAGTCCCCTGGATCTAGGGCAGGAATAATGGAAGCTAGGGAAACCATACGAAACTTGTTGCGTCTGACAAATTTGTTCAGACGTTTGAGGTCCAGAATTGGCCTCAGGCCCCCCTCGACCTTGGGGATTAGGAAGTACCTTGAGTAGAACCCCCTTCCTCGTTCCTGTGGAGGAACCTCCTCTACCGCACTGAGCGTGAGGAGGGAGTTGACCTCCTGTATGAGGAGTTGGTCATGAGAGGGGTCTCTGAAGAGGGACTGGGTAGGGGAAGAGTTGGGGGGGGAAGGCCATAAGTTGCAAGGTATAGCCCCCTGAGGACTATGCCAAGGACCCATTGGTGCGTGATAATGGCTTCCCATTCGGCGTAGTAAGGCCGAAGCCTGTGGGAAAATAACTTGGAGCGATCCAGAGGAAATGGAGGAGTGCCACCCTCGTGCACCCCGTCAAAATCTTTTATTGGTAGTGTTGCCCTTGCCTGGGCCTTGCTGAGACCCCGTGGAGGGCCCTTGGCAGTCGCGGCGACTAGGCGCCCGGTACCGATCCCGGCCCCTCCTAGGCTGGACAGGTCTGAGGGGCAGCCTTGGTGGAGGCTGCAGTTGCCTCTGGGCCTGAGGGCGGGCCTGGCGCCTCAAGGTCTGGGGGGTGTATAGCCCTAGGGACCTCAGGGTGGCTTGTGAGTCCTTTAGGGCATTGAGCTTCTCGTCCGTCCTCTCCGAGAAGAGGCCGGTGCAATCAAAGGGGAGGTCCTGTATTGATTGTTGGACCTCCTGGGACAGGCCAGAAACTTGCAACCAAGAGCAGCGGCACATGGTGATGGCCGAAGCGATCGCCCTGCTAGCAGCATCCGCTGCATCACTAGCTGCCTGAAGTGCCACCTTAGCCACCGCCACCCCTTCCTGCGACACTGTGGCAAAGTCTGCAGCTTGGTCCGAGTGCAACCCCGAGGAGAACCTCTTTAGAGAGGTCCAGATGTTCAAATTATACTTCCCCAGGAGGGCCTGATAGTTTGTGACCCTCAGCTGTAGGGCCACAGTGGAGTACATTTTATGCCCAAAAAGGTCCAGCTTTTTGCTGTCCTTATCTTTCAGGGTGCTGCCTTGGCCACCCTGGTGATCTCGCTGGTTCACTGCATCCACTACGAGTGAACCTGGGGCGGGGTGCACGTAAAGAAACTCAAACTCCTCCTTAGGCACATAGTACTTGCGCTCAGCACCTTTCGAAGTGGGGGCCACTGAGGAGCGGGTTTGCCAGAGGGCCTTGGCTATCTTCATCACCCTCTCGTGAACAGGGAGGGCCAGTCGTGATGGGCCTGCTGCTTCAGAGACCCTGAAGAGGGGTCCTCCTTCTCTGACAGTTCTTTAATCTCGAGCCCGAAATTATCCGCCACTCTCCTCAGGAGGTCCTGGTGGGCCCGAAAGTCAAAGAGGGGGGCCTTATGATCCCTGGCCGCCGCCTCATGCGGAGAGGAGGACGACGACTGTGGAAGGGCCCCTGTAGAAGGGCCTTCCTCTGGGTCAGACCCCTCCTCAGAGGGATGGCCCTCTTGTGGGCAGGTCGGTGGGGGTGCCGGTTGGGCCACCGAGGAGAGGACAGAGGCGGTCCCTTGACCCATCTGTGTCCCCCAGGACACCAATATGGCCATTGCCAGGGCCCCTGAGGCCATGTGGGTGCCTGCAGTGGAACCTGCTGGGTCACTTCCAGGCGGCTCCCCTTGGAGCCCGAGCCGCTTGACCTATGCTTATGGGTGGAATGGGAGCGGCTCCAGGACGATGAAGATCTCCGATACCAGCGTCTGCGGTGCCAGCGAGGAGAGGGGCTGCTGAAGGAGCTGTAGCTGGAACGACCCCCTCACCTGGAAGACTTGCGGTGACACTTCCCAGATTTTGAGTGGGAGCGGTGACGCCTGTGTCATCGCGACTCTGACCTGGACCGCGACTTGTCTCGCTGTGCCGAGGCGGCTGGTGCCGAGGAAGGCGGTGCCGAGATGGTCAGTGCCGGGGGAGGCGGCATTGGGGAACATCGAGCTGGGCTCCGCATCAGGATACTGGAGCCCAAGCTATGGTCTCCGCTCGAGGTGGAACTGTAGTGCCTTCGCCTCGAGCGTTTGTCCCTGGACCGCCCTCGGTGCCAGGGAGCTCAACGACCTGGAGTCGGAGCTAGGAGGGGAGCCTGCACTCTCTACCCTCCTTGACCATCTGGGGGGAGACCTCGACTCCCGTCCCTTCCACCCACCGGGGCAACCCAACGTGGGTTTACCCCGAGACACCAGTCCCGGAACCCTCGACTGAGGGGGGGACGGAGACGTAGGCAGGGCCATGAGGGTGCGTGCTGCAGTAAAAGCCTCCGGTGTCGACGGCCCTTTCAGAGGCGCTCCCCCACCCCCAGGAGTCGGGGGAGGCTCTCTGCGAGGAGATGCCAGTGCCGGAGTACTCTCCACGGCACGTGTCTGAGGCATCTCCTGCTGCACTCCCTGCTTTCCCAGCAGCAGGGGGGAGTCCATAGGAGCGGCTTCCAGCTGCTTCTTTTTCGGTGCCAGCGCCTGTGTCGGTGGAGTGCTCCCACCGACGAGACACTCGGTGCCGCTGGAGATCGCGACAGCTCGGAGTCCGGGCGAAGCGCGGACTCCATCAGGATCACTTTTTGTCTAGCGTCCTTCTCCTTCTGGGTCCTTAGCTTGAAGGACCTAAAAATCTTACATTTTTCTTTTCTATGTTGCTCCCCGAGGCATCGGAGGCAACGGTCGTGAGGGTCACTCACGGGGAAGGATTTTGCACAAGCGGTGCAGGCTTTAAAGCCAGTGGAGCCAGGCATGGCTCAGCTCTAGCCCCTAAGGGCACTAACTCTACAACTTAATTCTATTTACTAATCACTAACTAGAATAACAATGAACAAGAACTCAACAACAAAGCTATAGTACTAAGGGAAGCTACTTGCGGTATGCAAGAGGCAGACGTTCCAGCAACCGTCACAGGCAGAAAGAAGGAGCTGAGGGGCCGCAGGGTAGGCCGCGCCCTATGTACCATGGCATGAGCGCGGTACTCCAGGGGGCACCTGACCCGACCCTACGGTGACAGCTAAGGGAAAAAAGTTCCGGGAATCTGTGCACGGGGCGCGCGCACACCTATAATGGAATGGATATGAGCAATCACTCGAAGAGAGAACATCCAATGCCTTTCCTGATCATTTGGTGAAATCACAACCCCCATTCAGTACAGAAAGCTTTGAGTTAACCCCTTGTCTCTGATATTTCTCTACCCAATGAGGCCATGCATTCAAAAATAGCAAGTAATTAACACCTTGCATTTCCACCACAGCTTTTGTCGAAGGCTCTCAAAGCATCATAAACAATGGGTACTACTATATCCTTTTCATTAATGAGTAGGCTGATGCACAAAGAAATGCCTTGCTAACATCACACACTGAATCAAAGACAGAGTCAGGAACAGTGCCTGGGTGTCCTGTCCCCTTGATTTAACCACTATAAACGTGTGCTCCCTCCACCCAAAGGAAAACCACTCTAAAGCAAAGGCTGGAAAGGTCCTACATGAGATGAGCTCCGTGGGACACTCACATGCTTGTCCTCCATTAAAACATACAATAGCATTCATACCTTGTCAGCGATGTCTTCATCTGCACACTCCATGGGATCACGGAAAGGCTCTTCCATAGTATCCACAGTCAGGTGGCCCGTCTGATGTAAGTGTCTATATCCAAGACAGACCAGCCCAACCCAGAGTAAGATGACCATTAGCGAGAACATTTTGCTTAAGGCAAAGTATCTTAAAGATAATTTCCTATATAGCTATACAATTCTAAGTGCTTTTCCTTCCTCTCACCTCCTCCACTGCTTCTCCTGCAGGCAACATTAGGCAAACCTCCACAGCCTTCTGTCACCCAAAGAAAGATGAAACCATGAGACTGGCCTGACAAAACAGCAATTCTGTCAAGTAGCAGGCCTCACTTTCACCAAGTGAGGCTTTAAAAGCCAACAAGAGTCAGCCTCCCACACCACCTCAATACTGCTGAACTCTGGGGCAGGAATCCTCACAGTGTTAGTGACTTTTAGTGAACTTGATGCTACCACCTCTTACTCTTGCTCTTTGGAATATGGAAAGATAAGAGCTTACTTTCTTTGCTTCATTTTTTTTTTTAAACTTAACACTTATATTCCACAGCAGCAGGACTAAAAGTACTCTGCTCTCACCAGAGATGATAAAGCCAGAAAGGAATGGGGAGTGAATTGAGCTCGTAAAGTACACACTCAGCTCCAGCTCCCCAAATGGAAGACTAGTAAATCATTAGCCATGGCTTGTAGCACTTTGATTTTTGTTTTGTTTCAAAGGACACTGTTCAAGATCAGTCTAGACATTTACTCTGTAACGTAATGACGTGTTCTAACTGGAGCTGAGCTCTGTTGTTCACCTCAGTGGGGGGGTGGGGAGGGAGGGAGGGAGGGAAGCAGAATTATTATTGCAACCCTGAATAATTAAAAACAACACAGGATTTTACATCAAGAGCTATAGATATATAGACAGCGAAGGACACACAGACTATGGTTTTACTGGTTCTCTCTCTGGAGCTTTTAAATTAGTTTGGACCCAGTTAGTAACATGGTTGTACCCTGGTTTGTGTCCCCACACACTATGGTTAATGCACTGTTAGTAGCGTAGATGATGGATGTGGGGACGGGAGGGGCAAAGGGTCACTACCTCCTCACTTTTTAAGCAGGGGGGACCATGCCCCCCCTTTTGAGAACCTGAAGTTGGCAGGTCACAATGGGGGGGGGGGGAGAGACCAGGGGCACAGCCCCCCTTCCCCCTTGACCACAGTGTGATAGCGTTATGATGGAAGGGCAGCTGGGCCAAATTTGAGTGAGTGGAATTGTGACCGGGTGCACAGGGTCACAGCGCTACTCCGATCTAGCCTGTTTTGGTTGCTTCCCCCTCTACCCACTTTTGCAGTCATTCTTGTGCCCTTGGTCAGTAGCAGTGACAGTTATGTGTTTTGCCCTTGCAAGCAGACTGGGCTTGTGCACTTGTGTCTGTGTGACTGTACTGGCTCACTGGGATTTTTGTAAATGTAGACAGGACTCCCTAACTATGTCAGTCGAATTGGTTTGGCCAGACCTCCTTCCTCCCAGCTCTGTGAGGTAGGATATCCCAGAATGCATTATTTCACATGCAGGCATCACAGTAGCATGTCTTCTATTCCCTACTAAGGCAGTACATGATGGGATCAGATCTGATCCACAGTACACTGATATAAACATGGTTAGGTGTAGACCACAAACAAAGATGACACATGGTTGTGTTGTATGTTTCATCTTCCTCCTTTCCACCCTTGGTCTGTTCTGTGTATTTAGATTGTACATTCTTTGGGGCAGGGATTGTACAGTGCCAAGCAGAATGGGGGCTTCAGGCAATACCAAAATATTAATAAAATCTGCTCTACCAGAAGAGTTATTCTTTCGAGCCTTAAGAAATTTACTTTGCTAACACTTAAGTGCTAGCCAGGAAACAGACAGTCTTCATAGCAAGGAGCATGCAAATAGCATTCCTGAGAACCTGGCTACAGACTATAGCATTAGTACATTAGTTACTATCATAAGCTAATCAGTTGTCCCTGTACCAAACCAGGAGTTGGATCGGACTGGTAGAGTCAAAAATGCATGCCCATTTTCCTCCTGCTTGTGCCATGCAGCTCTGGATGTACTAAATTTGTTCTTGAGCTACATTCTCTTGGTCAGGATGTGGTGTCTTTGTGAGCAGGAGTATATAAATGGATTCTAGCTACTTAAATAGTCACAAGGTATTCAGTGTTCTCAAAATTAAAACATTTCTTGATTAAGACTCAAAAGATGATGGTATTTTCTTTGACTTCAGGGATTTAGATAAGCTGTTTGCTTTTAACTCCATTGGATCAGCAGAAGTGGCCAATCTTCTCTAAGCAAGTAGCATTCTAATTCTTAATCTGGTCCTTAAGTATTGACAACTGGCCCTTAAGTATGCTGACTACTATTTGGAAAGAAGGCAGAGAAATGATCCTCTCAGAGCTTTAACATTCATCAGTTCTGCCTTTTTACCTATCGCTTTCTACAAAAACATTAGATATTTGGAACCGAAGATATGGGACACTTACCATCCTTGGAAAACGTAACCGTGTTGGATCAGATGGTGTCAAGAAGATGTCAAGCACACCATGCAAACCAGGCAGAATGATTAAAAAAATAATTGTAGAGAGAAAGGATCTTTCCTTCTGGGAAAATTTGGGTTTGTGAACTAGAACTCCAATTCTACATCAGAAAGCCATTCTGGCTCTTGTCCGATCAGGAAGGCTTATGAATCCAATCGAAATCAAGGTGTTTTTTTTTTAAAACATCACAGTATTACTGATCCTCTTTCTGCTCTTAATGAGAGCTTAACTAGTAGCTTATGGAAGAATAACTTCCTAGGAAGAGGTCAGTTTGCTTAAACAGTTAGAGAATCTCTGAATTTGTGACTCAGACTCCAGCCAAATTTCTAGGTATGAAAATACCTAGAATTGTGATCTTGGATCTACTACTCCAAAATACTTATCACATGAGAACAAACAAGAATCAGAGGATGGTGAGAGGGGCAGCTTAATCTTAAATGAAAACTCCCTGATGGTATCTGAAGCAGATGGACCAGAAACAACTTAATTAAGTGAGAACCACTGGAGTAACACACAGTCAAATTATAAAGGCTAGTCTTAAATAGAAAGCCTGGAAACTTGGCTGCTAGCTTAAAACCACTAAGAAGCAAAACATTTCTAATAAATAGCTTGAAAGTGAGAGTATGGGAACCATGAAATGCAATACTAAAGACACATTTCCTCTCCTGCGAGAAAGAATTGAGTTTGGAAAGGTTTGCTGGTTACAGGAAAAATTAAAAAGAAACAATGTGGGAAACCAGCTAGAAAATATTTCCAAAGAGCTCCTAAGCTGCTGAATGCAGGGCAGGAAAACTACCTACCCTGGGATAAGCCTTACATAGGCCTAATCTTCAGCCCTTGATTTCAATCCCAAGAGATTCAAGGGGAGTGAAGATTTATTGGAATTTGTTCCAGAGATCAACTGACCCACTCAGGAATGCTGCTAAGTAAACAGACTCCTGGTATCTGAGAATATATGTTTCTAGAGGATGCCCTATCACACAGACTGTTCAAAAGACCAGCCCATGTTTCCCAAACATCCCAACCAGACCTGAAACTAGAGAGACCTTGAAACAAAAACAAGTGTTTGTAAGAACAGCAGAAATCCCAAAACTTTCCTCTCCCCTAAATCCTCATTCTCAGAGAATCAGGGAACAAAGTATTTGAGTCTCAAATTAGATTTCCAAAAATCCCAGAGGGGGGTGTCAGTAAAGATTATGCCAGAGAATGAACACACAAAAATAAAGAAGGCAGGTTTGAACAGCTAGGATGAACTTTTCCCTTCAACTACAGAAAAGAAACACCATGGAAAAAAGTATTAAAACCAACCCCGTCAAGGAAGAGATGTGAAACTGGCAAAATGCTACTGAGACTGGATGAACTTGCCTCAGAGAATTTTAGAGCAAATGGGGTCTTTGCCCTTTGTTATACAGGAAAAAGTTCTCATAGCGTCATTGGCTAGTTGTTAGGAATTCCCTCATGCAACTCCTCTGGAGAGTCAGGGATCCTTAAAGCAATACCAAGCAGATCCTGGCCCTTCAGCTTCCCAGAGGATTCTTGAAAACAAAATGAACTTTTGGGAAAAATTTGAATGCCTGCACTATCATGTGATAGTGATGGAAAACCTTGTGTCCAGAATGAATTGCTTGGATTTTATTGGAAACCTAAACCCTTTGTGAAAATAAGGCAACTGCCCAGCCATAGAATGCTTCCTTTAAAAGATCACAGCAAGAAGCAGAGGCAAGAGGCTTGCCTACATGGGGAAATTTACCAGCATAATTATACCATTATACCTGTATAACTAGAGAGGTAAAATTCCACATGTAGGCAAGTCCTGAGACAGTCCTATACCACAGGAAACATGCAATAATGAAGTCGCAACTGTAGGCAGTAGCTCAGCCTGTATGGTTAAGAATTCCTAAGGAGTCCATAAAACAACCATGTGTAGGAGAGATGTGGAATAAGCCTCATGGCAAGTCAAACATGGAGGAGCACATAACTGGAAATATGGCAGAAGCAAAACAAACTGGGAATGTGTCTGCATGGACTGGCATTTTAGTGGCGTGGTAAGGTCTTCATTTCTGATTGGATGCATCTACCCAACTGACTGGACAAGGGATATCCCTCAACTGTCCAAGCTAGTGGTACTGATGATACAGAACAGACAAATCAGTTACTAGGAGTTTTCAAAATGAGCAAACTATTCCCCAGACCCACACTTTCTGGATATGCATAGACTGGTGGTCTGAGAGATCGGCCTGGGAGAAGTCAAGTTTAAGTCAGTCTCCAGAGGTGAATGCATTTTGAAAATATCTTTCTAATGATTAAAAAAACCTTTACATTATATCATGTGATTTAAAATTGCTGTACATTACACACTGCAGAAAATGTATCATACACATTTATCTAAAAGTAAAACGTTGCACATCTATATATAGCTAAGCCCACTGTATGCACGACAAGTGATACAAGCACATTCCTTAACAACAACAAAAGGGTAATAAAAGTATCTGCATACCTTGCTATCTTCTTGCTTGAGAGTCTTTTATTTGGACTGTGAAATGAACAAAAATAACAGGAAAACAAAGTCAGGGAAACTGACAGTGAAGAGCAAGGGGAAACAGGAAACAAACTAAGAAACAGAGACCGGTGCCATATCCTTTACAATTAACACCACAACACAGCACACGCATGAGGCATGCATTACTCAGCTTGTTTGAGGCAATCTCTATCAAAATCCAGGTAAAGCCACATTTGCACACATTGAACATGATGTCATGATGAATCAAAACATACAGCACTTGTCATTGCTACAGAAGTTTCAATGGGTCCAGCAAGGGACTTTTCTTTTAGCTGGTTGATCCCAGCCTAGGAAAAATGCTAGTCACAGAATTGAGTTTGGTGTGACTTTGACTAGTTACAAATGGGCTGTAGCCTGAAATACACTTGATCCACCTGGAAGCTTGTGCAGAGAATGAGCCCATCTCTGAAAGAAACATCACTGAAATATCCTCCTGTTCCAAATACAAACAGGACTACTGCACTAGAACCACATACATGGAGAGCAAAAATATTAATTAAAAAAACAAGTAGACCAGTGAACTATCCTCTGTATTTCATTTACTACAAACGATTATACATTTTACAGAATTGCTTTTGATATCGGGCGTAGCAACATAGGCTGACATAGGAATGGCTGGCTGCTTGTATTTCAGACGGGGACTTCCCCCTGATTTTTGGGGTTGCTTGATTAGTTTGACCCTTTCTTCTCTCCCTCCCTCACCTGGGCAGCTATATTTGCTTCTAAAATCAGGAAGACTGTATATTAAGCAAGGTCATGTTTCAAGTGCTAGAAATAGGTGCATTCATAAGCTATACTTAGCAGCAGCTAACAGATAGACATCACCTATTACTGAATTTTTTTTTAATTTGTAAAAAACAACAGCTAACAAACATCATTTACAGCCTGCTAATACCTAGCATGCTATCCCAGCGTGTGCTATCCGTACATAACATTATCCTTCACAGCTTTAATGTCCTGATGTAGTGACCCTCTCTCAGTGCTCAGGTCACTTACGATGATGAAAAGCACCTGGTCGCAGAAACTCTTTGCTTAAAACAGAATTAGGCAACACTTTCTTCAAATCAGCCACTTGCAATATGCCACTTAAATCATGACTTTGCAAAGAGGGGAAAAATAGATCAAGTAATTTTAAGTTTACTAAAATGAAATCAAAATTAGGACTAGTTACTGCATATTCTGCCTCAAATTTCTTTACACATTTTTGTATGCTACTGTAATCAAATGGCTGCTTTAAAAAAATAAAAATAAAACATCTTCCAAAATCTTCTCTCTCCTTGTTCCAAGTCTGCAAAATAATGGAGTTAATTTCCATCTCCAACGGGATTCTTCAAAATCATGATCGCATGGAAACCGGCAAGAGGTCACGTACTGACATTATAGTTTCTATCACTGCACAAGCAGATGATCTTGAGGGAAAGGAGAGGAATTAAAATGTAACAGAAACTTGCTGCTTCCCAAAGCAATGTGTGGTTTGAGAAGAGAGGTTGTCACATTCTAAGATTTTGATGCTTGCAACATGGTATCTCCACATACAGGGATCCACTATAGTTAAAGAGATTTTGCAGATGTTATGGAGCATTTATAATTAGATATTTTCCAAAAACCTGTAGAGGTTTAAAATTTTTGCCACTTATGCTCCTCAAGAGGACAAAGTGACTTGCTGTCCCAAGCACTGAGCAAGCCAGCACCACTCTCCAGCTTGGATGCTTAAAGCCATTAGACCGACTCTCTTCCCTCAAATCACATAGACCTGTTAAATAACCCCCTCTGCTTTGGGGCAGGTGGGGGTGAGGGGAGGAGGAGGAGAAGGTGAAGGATCAGGGGCTACAGAGGAAACCCCTTCCCAGAGAGGAAGGGCCTGAGTCACTCATTCAAAAATTTGGACTTTTCTTGAAAATCTACTCCCCCTTTCTCTCTCTCTCCAGCATCTCCTGAATTTTTAGTAAAGATAAAAAGATCTACTTAATTATTCAAGCCCACTATCATCAAAAAGATGGAACATTCATGTCCTCACTTGCCCCTAATTTAAAAACGGAAAAGAGAAAGAAAAACCAAAATTAATAATTCTGCATCTATATGTTCACATGCCTGGAATAAGCAACTGGGCCAGTTTTATTTATTTTATTGTCGCTAAAGCATCACTAAATTAGGACTAATGCTTCACAGAATCAGAGACAAAGTAAATGTTCTTTTCTCCAAAACATGGGGAGTTTTGAAAAAAAATTTCAAAATAAGATATTGGTGGGAGATCACACTCCAAGATCCAGAAACTTAAAATGAATGATTGGCTGAGTGGAGAGGAAAGGCAATGGACATAAATGTAGAACAGGGGTGCAGATCAGATACTCTTAGAGGTGGAATGCTTATATTAACCCTTAGCAGGAATAATTAAAAATAGCTTGAATCAAATCAAATCAGGAATAGTTTCTGGGACTGACAGTTTCCAAGATAACTGGTTTCCTAACCTTGGCAAACTTTTGACATTTCTATTGAGTGAAGGAACCACTTTTGGCAATATTTCAAGGATTTTGGGGGCACTGCTTCCCCTCTCTGATGGAAAGGGACTAGATTCTGCTTCTCCAGAACTTGTGAAAAAAATCAATGCATGTAACTTGTATCTGAGGAAGATTAATCTATTTTTCTCCACAAATGTCTATCAATAGTGTATTTAGGCATTTTTGGTTCCCAGACCTGAGAATCCACATGGTATGGGAGGTGCTGTCATCTAGTTTTAAATTGCCTTCTTTTGCAAAGGTTTGGTAAAAGCAGTTGTAGCTCGGTGGCAGACACACACATATCTGACAATGGAATCATGGATACATTTTAGACTGGGTTTTGGGGTGTTTTTGCTGTTTATTTCACAGTACTGAGACTGCTCCTTTGAAGGATTTCCTGTGACCAGGGAAAGCATTGTTATATAAAAAAAAAGATACATGATTTTGCAATACTGTTCCTACTGCTAGCCATTTTAGCTGCTTTAGATGTTTTTGATCCTTGTTTTCTTCTGGGTGCAAGATGTTGGTAATCGTCCTCAAAGCCTTCAGTGGTCCAAGGCCGTTATCTGAAAGAGGACCTTGCAGCCCATGTTTTATCACAGCATGTAACATCAGATGGGCTGTTCTTGGGCAGATTCAGTTCTCTCAGCAGAATGTCCTCTTCTTTGAGGGTCTTTCCCTTTGATGGTCCAACACGGCAAGAATTTGGCTGCCTCTAGGGCAAGATAGAAGGCAAATTAGTCTAACTTTTTGTCTATGGTTTTTCATTACTCTTTTGTTCTTGTGCAGTCATGTCTATCAGTTCTCAGCCCAAGATACTAATCGGAGTTTCCGTCCACTGAGCTGTTGGCTACATCATTACTACTGATATAAACAAAACTCATGAACAGGCTCAGAAATCTTTAATTTGTGCTTCATGAAGGCAGCCCTGTGACACTCCTTCCCCACACTCTCATAGAACAGGTGGGTGACACCACTTACACCAAATCACCCACCAATGTCACTTGCCACTTTTGGTCTACTGTGTCACCTCCCTGCTCATTGTACTATTTGGTCTTTGCAAAGGTCCACTCTTGTAGTCATCTAGAATGAGGTACCTTTCCAAAGCAGGAGATATTCTTGAGGATCCTATTTCTTTGTATTCTTCTTCATTATTCATCAGTCCCTTTCTGATTCTTCCACCATCATTCTGATCTCCAACTCTTACATCTTTACAAGATACCACAGTAGAGAGTTTTCACTGACTTCCTGATCTTCTGACTTCCTGGTCTTCCTTCAAGTGGTTGGCTGGCAATCAAGTCCAACTGCCTCTCTTCTCCAGTTGGGTGACCAGCTCGGACTTCATCCAGTGGATGTATTCTGTCTCCTGTCTGGACAGAATACGATTAATCTTCCATGTTGGACTACTCTCGGTTTGGATAAAGCTATTATTTTGCCAAGCTTCTTGACTTGGCTGTTGCAATCCCTTCTCTCTGTCTAAACTTGTCAGGAGGAAAGTAAATTGGAGGGCTACTCCTCTCTTGCTAATCTGGACTCTTCGACTCAAAGTAAATCTTCAGTACCCCTGCTTGCATTACTTACATTTGTCTGCTAAATTTTCAATAGCTGTTACCCTTCTTAAACACTGCCTCTATTCACATTCTAGTCTGAATGCTTAGATCTCTCAGTACTGATGCCCTTCTTAGTCAAACTCATTGTGTCACTTCCTCCCTCTGTTGTTTAGTCATGCCCAATGGCTTTTTGCACCTCCAGCAAACAATTTTAAAACAATTATCTGTAATTTCCCAGGTTTCCTACAGGGCTGAAAGCACAGAATCACAAAATGGTGTTGGGGATAAATCTGCTCTGCCTCCTAGAGAATTCCTGGTGAGCAGAGGGTGTGTGTTTCTATATGAGAAAGTTGCATCTTTTAAATGTAAATCCATTTAAAAACACAAATGTATTTAAACCAGTGCAGAACCCTGTGTAGACACTCCGATTTTGGTTTATAAGCAACTTATTTTGGTTTCATTTACTCTAAGTTGAAATAAAGAGTTTTTGTACAGGGTGATGCACTGGTTTACCAACATCAGTTTAAAAAACACTTTCCGTTAAGCCTGGGTATAGTGGTAACAGATTCATTACAACACGACACATGGGCTCAACAGCAAGGAATAGGAAAAATTTTTTTTTCTAAGGTAGCTCCAGGAAAATTAAACTGGCTAGTGGATTGTAATGGATTTTTAATCCATTAACATTTCAAAACTAAGTAATATTAAGTGGTGCCCAGCCTCCCTTTTAGCTCTCTGCAAATTTTTATAGTAATTGTTTACTGCTACTGTAAAATATTCCACAGCTGTGCATGGGAAGCCCTACACCACCAGAGAACTGAACGGTTTTATTTTGCACTCAAGGATGAGGAGAGTTGTGCAAGCAACAAAAACAGAGGGAATCCAAATCTTCAGTATGAAAACACAGGCAACCTCCCTCTTTCAGTTTTATAAACAAAGATGACATACCCGAGCTTGACTTTTCCTGGGCATAACAAAGTGTCACCTACACCTGTCCAAGTTGTCTGGGAAACAAACAATGAGTCTGAGATTTTCAAAGAAGGCTGAGGGAATTAGGCCCACAATTGCCAGTAAAATTTACTGGGATTAGGAGCTCAATTCTCTTGGGATACTTTCAAAATTCCCTCCTTAATTAACAAGGATTTAGGCTGACCTTAGAATTCCTTCATCACACCAACAAGTACTTTAAAAGCTCATTACAGGAAATGTAGGTGGAAAGGAGGCTTTCAGCACATCAAGAAAAATCTTCGTTTATTGACTGCATAACTGGAGATAAAGTATCAGCCTAAACTCTTTCTTTTGAAAGCTATAACCATTTGTATAGCTGTTTGTCATAACAATTCAGAGAAATTCTTTTTAGCTTGGGTATGTCTACATTAGAAACGCTACAGTGGTGCAGCTATAGTGCTGTAGTCTAGACACTTACTGCTTCCGTTGCTATAGTAAATCCACTTCTCCAAGAGGCTGTAGCTAGGTTGATGAAAGAATTCTTTCATCGACCTAACGGCATCTACAATGGGGCTTAGGTTGGCTTAACTACATCACACAGAGCATGACATTATTTACAGCCCTGTGTGATGTAAATTAGGTTGACTTAACTTTGTAGTTTATACTAGTTCAAAAGTCCAATTTCCCATTCATTTTATATAGCCCTGGACCCTCTAATTCCATGTTGTCCCTTACAAAGTAAAAATCAATGGTAGCAGTTGTGGATTCCACCATGACAAAGGTGATGTGTGATGAAGGGATGTGTTGGGGCAGTTTCTCAGGGGAAAAAAAAAATTACTAATAAGGTTAGTCTCTTCAGTCCTCCTTTCCAACAGATTGATTTGTAAACAACAGCTTCAAAGTAAAAACCAAACCCCAGACATATAATCTACATAACAAATAAACTATAGGTTGGCAGATGTAAATAGTTACATTTATACAGTAACTTTCCTCCTGAAGGTTCTCAAAGTGCTTGATGACGTACATACTTACACCACCAGTGATATAGGGTTGCAGGACATTAAACAGGGAGACAACCATCTCACACTGACAGGAGGATGTTGGCTGAAGACTTTGAAGCAGATACCATAGAACTTTTAGTGTCTATACAGAACAGAAAAGGCCTCAATTTTTAGCACCTCTGCCAAAAAAACGCATAGAATTGAAGTTATCTACTGTGGAAGGATGACGTTACCCTGGCCAGGATTTGAAATGGTGGTTCTAGAGTGTCTTGGTACTTCTGAACCAGTTGCTTGCAAAAACACAAACAAACAAAACAATACAAAACAAAAAACAAAACAAACAAAAAAACAACCCACAGCCAACTTAGCTGGCTACTCAAAATTAATGTTTTTAATCCAAGTTGCTATCTAGCCATTTCTCCCAGTGATGCAAACACTGTCCATGTCAAACTTAAGATTTCAATTCATTCTTAAGAAATCTTACTACACAGAGTGCGGTAAGCTAGTGCTGCATTCACTTAACACTCAATCAACAGTACATGCAAAGAGACTGATTAGAGTAGAATGAAAGATTCCCATTGTCAATTATCTTTTTCTCACTCCATATTTTGGATCAATGAGACTTCTGTTAGCTTCTATGACAACTTCCATAAAGTCAAAGGTAAACTTTTAAGGCTTGGAGAGGCCTGACGGCTCTCTTACATCAACTTCTCTGTCTATTTAAAATGGTCCTTTTTGTATGAAGAAATCAAGCAACATAACTTGGCAAGTGAGGGATTTGTATGACAATGAGAGTCTCCCCTTCTTCTTAAGAATGTTGTTCAATACTTAGAATGCCACGCACAAAATCAATTACCTATTCATTTCAAGATCATTCAGGCGAGCAGAAAGATCCTCAAGGCGGTTGATTTGTTTGTGACATTGGCTACAGTAAAACTCAAATGTCTCATCAGTGATAATGCTGTGCAGTTTCGCAACGAGCAGGTTGACGCTAGAGAAATCACAAGTGTCATTTTAACAGGACAGAACAGACCAATCTGATTTCATCTGTGGCTTCCACAAGTTAAGTGGACATTTGGAAGGGTAGGTGGGATCTGGTGGTAAGTCACAAGCTTTTCATGCAAGAATTGCAATAAGAAATTTCAGGGCAAACATTACTATAAAAAATATTAAGTCCAAACATCAATGCCTTAGAAGTGCAACTGAGCCAGTAATTAAGCCATTTTGTTGGACATATTGATTCAAATCACCTGCATTGTAAGCAATCACCTCTTCCCATTTTGTCCCATCAGCTTTATGCCCACTTACCACAGGGACAGATTTGGACAATTGACTTTTTCTGGTCTCCCAATGTAACTGTCAGGCTGCCATTGTGCATCACGGCTCTCTAGCTCAGTGGAATGTTAAGATGCACTCGATACATTCTGCAGCATGCGGACCTACCTAGCTTGCTTTAAACAGCGCTAACAAACTCTTTCTGGTTTGCCTGGTCAGAAACACACCCCTGACTGATGTTTCGCTGTGACGTGACTTAGTTTGAAAGCCAAATATCTTCAGTCAGACACATGGTTTCCCACTGGAAATGTTCTAAAGATAGATAGGAAATGTTGCCATACATTGAAAACAGGGCAACACATTAAAATGTAGGATTTTCATTTTAGAAGGCATAGCTTTGAAAGAAACATTAACAAAAAAAATAAAAGGTCATACATAGAGCCAGCTTCAGATACTTCATTACTTTTCTTTCTCAAGTGAAGTGTTGGCAGAATCAGCTTAGATTTGCTGTTTAAAAGAAAACCTAAAATAAGAAGGCCAAAGTTTCTGAAGTGAGGCTGTTAGAAAGGACTTTAAAGTGCTTCACTAACTGCTGCAGATGGTCAGGCTTTGATTTTCAATGACTTATGTAGAACACAAGCTACTAACGAATTCAGTGACATTTGGCAAATAAAGCAGCCAATCATTTTTGATGACTGACTAAATTACCAGTGTTGCATACAGCGTTGTTGTACCTTTCATGGACTACTTCATCTTGAATGTTCCTTTGAAATATGTGTTAACTACTTATACTAAACAATCTGTTCAAACCTTGTATTTAGCAGTGATGCAGAGTTAGGACTAGTCTATATTTAAAACAAAGTGGCACAACTGTATTGATACAGCTGTACTGCTGTAAGAGCGCTTGTGTAGCCACGTTATGTTGACAGGAGAGAGCTCTCCTGCCGACATAGCGCTGTCCAAACAAGCGCTTATGCTGGCAAAACCTGTCGCTCAGAGGGTGCGTTTTTCACATCTCTGAGCAACAAAAGTTTTGCTGGCATAAGTGCTAGTGTAGACAAGGCCTTAGTTTCCCAGACCTGAAGAAGAGCTCTTTGTAGGCTCGAAAGTGTGTCTCTCTCATCAACAGAAGTTGGTCCAATAAAAGATATTACCTCACCCACCTTGTCTCTCTAAATTACCAGTGGTTTCACAAAAAGATTTTTTAACAGCAAAGAGTATGTAATATTTCTGGGATACTATATATCCTCTCCAAATGGAAAATACTTCTGGAAGCCACAAACGTTAATCAAGGAAGGTTAATAGTGAAAAAAACATGATACAGAAGTTTAATAAAAACCAGAGAGAGGTAGAGGTCTGAACAGACAGAAACAAGGTTAAAACTGAAAGAGACCCGAAAGGTCTAGTCAACCACGTGGCATAGATTGATATTGCTTGTTAAGCAAAGTACAGTATTCTAGCCTCCTTACAACACAGTTACAGAACACGCAATTTTTAAAAATCATCATCTCTGAATATTGAAACCTATTTTAATTTGGGTAACAAAATTTTGAAGGCTTCTTCCCTCCCACTGGGGTTGATTTTGTTCAGTGAAGATCATTATCCAACAGCAGCTACTAAAATTGCTAGTGCTTTACAAACTGGCTGCTGTGAAAGTGTGACTGGAAAAGGGGAAACAGCCATTTCAACAATAAAATATGATAGCGGATTGTAGTTTGAGACTAAAAATAATATACATAATCTAAAAAGAATTTGCCTCTGGAATTTGATCTTCAGTTGGAAGTTCCAAATGAGTATTTTTTTTTTATTATTATTATTACTGCATAGGCCATCACAGACACAGAAGGAAGAAGCCATTCACCCTTTGGGTGACTTACTATATCTAAGTTTGTCATATTGACCTTTATGAATAAAAAACAATGCTAAAATGGGAAACCTTATGGGCCAACAAGCATATATAAAAATAATCACACGTGCAGGTCCACCCCATCACCACCTTATTGGAAGTACTGTATCTTTAAAATAGTGTTTTAATCACACTTAAAGAAATGAAGTTATATACTGGACTACCTGCAAATTGGGTGGGTGAAAGCCATTTTGGCCTTCAGCCTCATAACCTACCCGAGGCATGCAGATAGCTCAGTGTCACTGCACTGACTGTCATATGTTGCAACTTACATGACCACATTGCTACCCCCTCCCTTTTTCGGTACCATCGCTTAAGATTTCCTTTCTGGGGTCTTTTCAGTGCTTACAACAGAAAGGATGTTGAGAGTCAAGAAAAGGAGTGCAGGAGCCTTTTATTTCAGTCACCATTCATTTTTCAGCGATGAGTGTTTTAGTGCAGGTCTTTTGTAACTGCATCAACATACCAAGGAGGGGGCAGGAACCCAATACTAGGAGTCATGAACACAAAGCATTTGTTAAAGGCAAAGTTTCAATATATGATCATGTTCCCTTAATAATCTCAAGTTTCTGAAGAAACTTCTGTTGGTCTCCATGAGCTGTAGCAGACAGTTGTGGCATTACTGTTCCCGCTTAGAGAAGCTGGTAACATACAGCCGGTGCTTGGAGATATGACTGATACAAGAAGCAGCTTATGTAATAAACAAACAGCTCGGCAAAAAAAATTCAGTCCAAACCAGTACTTCCTCCAGTTCACTTCAACACATAAGCCAACTTCACAAAACATGGTTACACAAGGATGTCGTTTAGGAAAATGGCACATTCTTAGAGAAAACTCAAAATAGGGGACTTATAGTCAATGCATACCTGGGCAAAAAACCAGAAGAGAGGGACAGGCCTACAGTGTAGTGACATATTAGGGTACTTCTGACAGCATCTTCTCCCATTATCTGGGTACTTGTATGGCCTTCATTTTAATCTCTCTTCTTCGTAAGCCCCTCTAATAGATACACAGAGCAGCAATGAAGGGCATCAGGGTAATCCACATCCTTCTTTACCAGAAGGAAGATGGTGTGGGGCAGAACATTATAGGAAGGGGATCAAAACTGAACAGATCATCGGGACTATGGGGGCTTATATGGAAAGGAGATTGCATTTGGACACTGCACAGAAAGTAACAAAAACGCTGCTTCAGGATCATGAATCTTAGTTTAAAGAATGTTTCCCAAATGAATATTTATTTGCCAGGAAGATTTGGGCCAGTTAAAAATCAAGCATGTTAGTTAAAATAAATAATTGAAAATGAGCTACTAGCAAGGAGGGTTTTATTTTGGCATATTGTATGTGAAGCAGTATCAGAGTGGACCGACAGGATGTATTAATCTCTGTGTCAGATCATTTTCTCATCTGTACAGTCCATTCTCCCAGATGTTGAGTATGCATTAATTAATAAAAAGGTCCCCTCTGATATAGGCTGTCAATACTATGCTGTCTCATCACATGCAAGATCTGGGATTGTAGTTTCTTGATTCTAGGGCTAGCAAAGATCATCATCGTTGGCCGAGATTGCTAAAAATCATTGGTGAAACAAACTGCAATTAAAAATGACTTGTATGTGAATTTCACAAGAGCTTTTATTTTCCAGACCAATAGAGTCCTGAATTGTCTACTGAATTTTAATTAGGCTTTGTGGATCTTGTGAAACAGACATCCACAAGTCAGATAGTTACAAAAGGCTTTTACTGTATAAAAAAAAAAAAAAAAAAAAAAAAAAGCACAAATGTGTTTCCTTGGTGCTATAGATGAGTGCTATAGGTGCTAAAGAGAAACTATCATGTTATTTTCCCCAGCAATTTCAGGGTTATCATATTGGCAATGCTGTTTTATGCTCCCATTCCACAAAATTATTGTTTCTGCAGGACAAAATATTGGCTTCTCAACAGTTAAAAGTACATTAAGGATTTTTCTAGTTATTTATTTCCACAGGAAACCTGCAGAAGTGGGTTAGCAATACATCTAGGAACTCTTCCTGATTTTCACTCTGTTTTCTAGCTGGAGTGATAACTTACAAAAACAGGATGAGCAACTTGTTCATGAAAACACACTAGCATCAAACTGACCAATTTATCACATGCAAGTCATAAAAGGAAGATTTTTGAATCAAGAAGCATCAGCAAAGGCAGGCTGCCGGTTTTCTCTAACAAAAGTTTGTAGTATTAATCACCCTTCTCACTGGAAAGAAACATGACTTTTTCCTTGATGCATCTGAAACTGAACTCCCCTATATTCCCCACCATCCCCCACAACTGCTACTGGAGCTATGAGCATCTTCGGTTGGGGTGATGAATTGCTCCAGAAATCAACTTGGCAAGAGATTTTTAACATCTAAAGTGACTAACCAATTGTATTCCATTTGAGAGAATTCCCTGTGAACCAATTTAATGTATACAACAAAAGGAAATCACACATACGCAAACTCTGGTTAAAAACGCTATGCAAAGAAAGTAGATATAATACTGCCAGTACTAGGGGTGCTGTTACCTGGGAGAAAGAAAAGAAGAGCTGCTGAAGCTGGTTTCCCCATTACATAGACTGTCTGAGAACAAATCTACTTCATTCCTTTCTCCGTAATCCTCGAAGTGCTCCTCCCCGCTAATTACAGTAACGATGGTGTGATTGTTGAGGTCTGAGCTCAAGGGTAAGTCATGTGGGTGGGATCTATAAAAGCAAAGAATAAAAGGCAAGGTGTTAAAATGTTGCCAAGGTAGTAGCCATTCCAATTGTGCATATGACACCCACATTTCCAAAGGTGCTTATTACACACCAGTTCAGCATAAAGGATTAATTCTTCCTTATGGAAAGTGGAAGGCTATAGCATAATTTGTACATTATATGGACCCTGAAATGCACAACACAGTGCCTTGTGAAAGCTTGTACCAACAGTCTGTCATGTACACCTCAAGGTGGGCATCAAAGTCAATGCTACAAACCTGTCCTTCAGATGCAACATGAAACTTGGCATAAGATTGGTGAGACAATAATTTGGTCAGTAAACCCAAGCATGAAGTATGCTCAACTAGCTGAGCAGAGAAAACAAAGCAAAATGATTTCTGAGTTACCACCATGTATTTAAGTTACACAGTCAGCCTACATATTAGACTGTTATTTCACTTAGTGCTACATAATCCTATTAAGAGTCCAACACTGGGGTTTTACACTGTAACCAGGCAATGGCACAGATCCTAGTTGCCAGCACAAGCCACCTATTCAAAACATCAAGGTTTCCTTTAAGTCAGCTGCTAACCTAAAGAGCCCTTTTTGGGTTTCCACTGCAAAATGTTTTAAGAAGTCAGCTGGATAAAAACAGGGAGGCACTGTTGTTCTTTTACATGGTTTTGACATCAGATTCACAAGTGACATTTATTTTAGAGTATTAAGCCCTAATCTGCATATGCATGAGATTCATTGCTGATATCCCACTGCTGCATTTGATTAAGACAGTATACGCAGGCTATTATCAGTTTAAAAATGTCCTGCTTTACATAACACTTTTCATCTTCAAACCATTGTACAACAAATTAACGTGTGACACCATTGATTACAGACTCATTTAGGGAAGCTCTTGTGGAACTAGAGTACAGAGTTTTTAATGCAGCTTTAGGGAAAGCAGGGTATTATAAGAGTCAACTAGTGGAGAAAGTCTAAGATACCCAAACTTTGGTTCCAAGTGGCTACTACTACTCAGGCTAACCGAATAAAGAAAAAAGCCCAGGCACCACCATCCTTTCTTGAATCCATGACCAGCCAGAAACCCATTATTGAAAAATTCTGCTATTTCTGACGAGTTGGCTTCTTATTACATTATCCACTTGCTAAAGAAAAGAAAAAAATCTATCATCCCAACAATATTAAAACTAATGAAAAAAGTTATAAATAAGCCATTTAAGACAAAAACATATAACATGTAAAAGACTTCAGCCTTACTCTGCTAATAAAAGCTTTCCATCCATGCAGAAGTGAGTCTGACAGAGAGGCTGCTGTGTTGATGCTCAGGGCACATCTTTTACAAATGAGTGGAAGACACCCCCCCCACCAGGAAAGACACACAGGCCAGAAAGGAGAGGAAAGATGATTTACAAAACAAAATATATAAAATGTGCCAGAGCAGACATCTCAGCAAGGCAGATCCCTGCAAGGGCAGTGTTATGAAACATACGTTCTTGTGCTGTTGCATGCATACCTACTGTAGGTGTTAAGGGGTTCAAAATCTTGAGCTACACTAATCTTTATGATCAATAGCTGAAATGTTTACTTTTGTTCATACAGTCTAGGTACATTGACCTTTAATATCAATGACTGAAAGGTAACCTTTAAAACTAAGCTCAGCTCAACAGCTAAATTTACAGGATTTTATTGTGCAATGGATCCAGGGAAGCACAATGGACATGCGAGAGGCAGTTGGACAGGGGCCCTGCCTCAGTGCCTTTAAATCCCACAGACTGCAGTCAGATTTCTTGGGTAAATATTCTCTCACACAGTTTTTAATTTCTTAAGCTTCCTTCCACATTTTAACCCAAAGTTTAACATTTATTTAAAGCCGTATTATAAACCGACTATCTGAACCTGAGAGGGTTTTACAGGATATTGCCCAACAAGTAGGAAGGTGGGGGATGGACAAAGCATCTTAAACATCTCCCCCTCCCCCATCTTTAAATCTAATTGTGAAAGTCCCAATTTAATTTTAAAAAATTCCCAAACAAAGGCTTTTGTACCTACAAGCAGGTGAGTCCAAGACATGTAGCTATTTTTCCAGGAGGTCGGGGGGAACGTACACAGGCTGGCATGTTTTGCTGACTCTCCTCAGTACAACTAGCACTGTTTGATGACCTGGCAGTTCGGAAGCTGATTATATACTGAGAGTTAATAATCGCTTAGCCGAACGCTCTTCTTCGGCAAAGAAAGCACAGCTAGCTAATCTCATTACTTTTAGAACCCACAGGGCCTCTCACGGTAAGCACTCTTTCAGCCCCAGTTCAGAGTGCCCAGAATCACTAGCTCCCCATCCTTTCCTCACCATGTAAAGAAGCACTACAAAAAGTCATCCCCACTTCATTTTTGGAAGAAGTGAAGCGACAGACTTAACAAACAAGGACATGTCAACCTGAATGGTGGTCCAGAGAGCTCTGGACTCAACTGATCTGCTTCTCACTCTTACAGTGAACACATTAATCAGTAGACTTTAAACTAAAAAGGTTAAACAAATCTCTATTTTGATACAGACCGAAGAGACCATTAGATTTCCACTGGCAAGGTCATTACTAAGAGTAGAATTTGACGGCTTCCTAATTCTTCCCTGCTATCTCTTCATCACCATCTCATTTCCCTCCCTACCCCCAAAACTACCTTTACAGTATCCTTTGCGGAGGGACCAAGGCAAGCACAACAATCCCTCCAAAGGAATGCCAGTACTGCTCCAGAGGCCACATGAAAAATGTCTTTTAGTCAACCCTACAACCAGATTTTTCAGATAAAAGTTATGGTTATGCATACATATTTACAAAGTAAGGCGTGTGGGGGAATACTACTCATATTTTAGGAAGCCAAATACCCAAAAATATAAATTTAAAGTGGTACATTAACCATTATGTGTGGTGTGAGATCTCAGACCCTGAACAGATAAGCAACTTGACAATCGAGAGAGAGTTTAAAGATTTTAAAGAGCTTTCAGATGTGCACAGAAGTCAGCACTTTCTGTGTCTAGGTTCCAAAAGATTACCATATTAAATAAGGTCATTTAAAAAATAGGCTGTATACTAATTTTTCAGGATATTTCATTCTTGCATAAAGTTACAAATACTAAGAACAAGCCATTGTTAGAGCTAGAAAGACCTAAAATTCATTATACTCTTGCCAGAAATTCAAATCATGATGTAGTTTACCATCAGTGGAGTCATGCTTGCTTTATGCCATCATCCTCCTCCCTCCCTCTTACATACTTGTCAGAAGTGAGCAGCACTGACCCATTCTCTGGTTCCTCTATAGGATCTGTGAGCTCTGAGTGCACTGTGGAATCAATAGCACTGTCCATTTCTATTTCATCGTGCATCTCATGATGTACCAGTGTACTAGTGTCCTCGTCTGTGAAGGTTTCACACTCGCTGTAAGTGCTCTCTGAGCCCATGTAGGCACTGTCAGTCACCTCATTTGCCTGTTATAAAACACAACAGAATAAACATTAGCTACTCCTACCTGATTTCGCTCTACAATAGGAACTTCAAACATGCACACACTAATTAAACATCAGTAAAATGCAGGCAATAATTAAGAATAAAAAAATCAGCTCTCACAATTACACAAACTGTAAATCATGACCAGGTGTGCAGTTATGTATGCCCAATACACAACCACTACTTATAAATTGAGACATATCAGAAGAGATCAAATTATTTCACTAACTTAAGAATTTTGGGCTTTCAGGTACCACAGTTTACTGAAGTATACTATTGCTTTTAGATTGCACATGTTTGGATGTCAGTGATTAGAAAGCATTGAATATATTTTGGGCACTTCTGCAACCTAAATAAATAAAAGCGTAGTATGTAAAAGAGGGGCAGAGGTTGTGTTCAAAGAAAATAGGGATCAATATCAATGTACTGATTTAGGAGGGGGGTTATACTTTGTATACACAGTCTGACCAACAAGATCAGAACCATTATTATTCCTTTTATCCTATTCATTTTAAAAAGTTTGGCAGTTTAGCTATTTGAGGTTCTACTAGATCACCATTAAGACTGCAATTACATAGGCTTCACTCCTGCAAAGTCCCGTTTTCTGCTCTTGCAAGAAATCCTCCATCCCTCAAAAATATAAAAATACATTCGTTTAAAAATCTTTTAAGACATCATTAATTTGCAAGGGTTGAATCTTTGACCTATAATCTTAAGGAAACTGGAATAGAGACACTTTCAAACTAAACATTTTTTAAATAATATTTTTGAACTGCTTTATTAATAATGTCTCTAATGTTCTGTAGGAAGGATGCATGATCTGGCTGTCAGGGCACTGCACTTAGATTCGGAAGACCTTGCTATTCTTCTTGGCTTCCTAACTGGCCTGGCACATGCCCCTTAGGCAAGTCTCTTTACCTCCTGCCCTTTGGCTGTTTTGTCTATTTATATTGTAACCTCTCTGGGGCAGAAACGGACTCTCACTACTTAAGTGTATAGTGCCTAGTGTGACACTGGCTAGATTAGGGGGACCATTTATATTATCCAACATCAGTATTTCAAGAATTCATACGAGATGATATGCCATGTCAGGTACCATTAGAGCACTGCAAATCCACGGATATCCGCTTTACAGCTGCAGACCATTTCTTGCAGATCGCGTTCAGATGGTTGCGACCTTTGTGACAGGCGCTGGAGCAGCTGCCAGCCAGAGATGCAGGGAACAGCTGATCAGCTGTTAGGCTGCTGGCAGGGTTCAACAGCTGATCAGCTGTTAGGTGGGAGGGGCAGCTGGGAGGGCTCATTAGCTGCTAGGTGGGTGGGTCTCATCAGCTGATGGAGGGCTGCTGACTCCAAACCAGCTGATGTGCAGTTGCGGATAAATCTAAAAGGAGGAGGGCGGATTGCAGGTTGGGTGACAGTTTATTCCTGTGGCTGAAGATCGGATGCAGATCCACATATTTGTATCCGCGCAGGGCTCTAATTATAATTTGCTAAGCATGATGATATTGTTTATATGTATATATCATATTTGTATTGGAAGTTATGGATATGTTTGATGTATCAGTAGTTCAACTTGTGCTGTGTTTCTGGACGACAACTCAGACAGGATGGCTGCAGCAACAAGCTAATTAAGAGAACTCAAAGGTACAATAAAGCTCAGGGAAAGAGCCAAGAGGCTACACCTTATGAGTCACCAGTTATTCATGTGACCCTGGATTCCATCTTATTTCTGTGAATTTCCACAAGCAACATGGCAAAGGGACATAAAAAACAGCTGCACCACATCCATATGGTCTTTAGTCTTCATGCCTGCTTCCCTACCTCTGGATCAACTCATCTACAACTGAAGCTATGAAACAAAGGACCAAGACCCATCCCAGTACTGGATGTACACCAGAGAGACTGTACAAGCCAGCAAATTCCACAATTCTAATGAAAACCTGAAGTATATGGACTTTCAAATCATTTGTATGTATCTGATTGCTATAATCCTTTAACATTTCTCTTATAGTTTGTTTCCCTTTATAATAAACCTGTAGTTTTAGTTACTAAAAGATTGGCTGGCAGTGTGGCAATTTGGGTAAGAACCAAACTTATATTGATCTGGTACCCTCTGGGGATCAGGAGAACATTTTTGGTAAACAGCATCGAGTTTTAAATAACTTATTTCTTTACTGAACCTAGTCATTGATTGGGAGCCAGAGACTGAAATGCAGGAAAGGGGGCTGCGTGTCTTTTGTTTTAGCTTCTTGGTAACTAGTGTGGGGAATCAGAAGCATTGTTTGTGGCTGGTTGAGGAGTCTAATTTCAGTGTCATGCACCAGTGCTGGGAGGATCTGCTCTCCTTTTACAGCCTGCCCTGAACTTGGCATTTTCAGTTGGCTACCCTAGGCACGATGGGTCAGACCTAGAACAAGAGGTCCCTGATCTTAGATGGGGCCTCTGTGAGCTACTGTATACTAGTAAAATAAATATTACTACTAATAACAAAATGGAAGGAATATAATTTACTTTACTGCATTTATGTTGTTTGTTTCTGTGGCCCGTCCATGCCCAGGGTAGCCACCTGAGAATGCCAAAATCAGGGCAGGCTACAAAAAGGAGAGCAGATTCTCCCAGCGCTGATGGGTGACACTGAAGCCCGGCTTCCCAACCAGCCACAAACTGCTTCTGATTCCCCCCACACTGGTTATCAAGAAGCCAGTTCACAAATGCCCACAGCCCCCTTTACTGCATTTCAGTTCCTGACTCCCCAAATCAGCACTAGGTCCAGTAAAGAGACCAGTTGTTTAAACTCTATGCTCTAGGTTCTCTCTGACCCCAAGGGGTCAGCCACAGTACCAGTTCAATATAAGTTTGGATCTTACCCAAGATACCACGCCACCAGCCAATCCTTTAGTAACTAAAACTAAAGGTTTATTGTAAAAAGAAAGAAATAAACCATGAGAGAAACGTTAAAGGGTCAAAGCAAATCAGATACATGCAAATGATTGAAAGTCCATATACATCAGGTTTCTGGAAGAATTGTGGAGTTGCAGGCTTGTATAGTTCCCTCTGGTAGACATCCAGTATCTGGATGGGTCTAAGAGTCCTTCAGTTCAGTTGCAAGATGAATTGATCCAGAGGTAGGTGTGTGTCTGCAGCTGGACAGGAACATAGACAAAATGATTCTGTGGTTTGATCTTATATACCCTCTGTCCCGGGCCATGCGGCCTGGGGAAAGTCACAAGAACTAAAATGGAGCCCAGGGTCACATGGGCCAATTCTGGTGACTCTTCAGGTATGCCTGGGGTCCAGAGTCACATGGACTCCTTGCCTCTGAGAGTGTCTTAATAGGCCATTAAACAGGCTATTGTCTTGCCGCCTCTCTGTCTGGGGTGTGTCCCAGCCAGCCCAAATTGACATACAGAAATATCAAACACATCCATAACTTCCATTTTACATGTAATACATGAACATAAGTATTATCTTCTTCAGCACGATATATCCCTTCTAACAGTACCAGACATGATATCTCACATGAATCGTTATGATTCTGCCATAATGATGTTACACAATATATTAAATGTCCCCCCCCACTCAAGCCAGCCCGCGTGACAGTTTCCTTTTTGCATTTCATTCACCTTGGGACAATGAAACTAGTCATTTTCATTTCTGAGTCTCATACACCACCACAATGTTGATCACACAGCAACATTTAAGTGACTTGCCTATCTCATGTCTACACTACATAGTCAAGTAAACTTAATTTAAGTCGACATGCAGCCACTACAGTAATGAAGTCAGTCAGGCATGTCCCCATCACGCTCATTGTGTTAGTGGAGTGCGTCCTCTCTAGCTGTGCTTGCATCGATGCACAGAGCAGTTCACCATGGGTAACTATCCCACAGTGCAATCAGCCATGGGGAAGGGCATGTAAAGCCTCATGGGATCAAAACATTGCCTCAGGAAGAATGGGAACATGGCTTCAGCCTCCCATGATGCAGTTTCCTCCCTTCCTACCCTGATATCAACAGCAAACAACCCATAATTTTTCCACACCTTTTTCGAAAGCCTGGCTTAGCTGTGCGTAAGCCATAGCCCGAGAAGCATGGACCCCACTCAGCTGTGCACACTTGATGTGGGCATTACAGACACCTCCCACCTTCTCTTGCAGTATTTCCAGAGACAGGAACCACCGCTCAGAACATCACAATGTCACTCAAGCAGACCTGCTGCAAGCCATAAAACAAAACAATTCCCCATTTCTGCTGGCAGTCGTGCAGCAGCTGAACACAGCCGAGCACTGTTTCTGGTCCCGGGGAAACCAGCACTGGCTGGTAGAATCACATCGTTATGTGGTTATAGGATGACAAGCAGTGGCTGCAGAACTATTGAATGTGGAATGCCATTTCCAGGAACTTTGTGCAGAGCTGAACCCAGCCCTGAAGTGCAGCAACACTCAAATGAGACCTGCTCTGACAGTGGAGAAGCAGGAAGTTGCAAGGCTAGACTGCTACTGATCAGTGGGGAATCAAGTCAGAGTTGGTAAATTCACTGTGGGAGCTGTTGTCATCCAAGTATGCAGGGCCATTAACAACTTCTGCTAAGGGTAATGACTCTGGACAACTTGCAGGACATAGTGGGTGGTTTTGCCGCGATGAGGTTCCCTAACTGCAGGGGGGGGATAGATGGCACGCATATCGCTATCTTTGCACCAGACCACCTTGCCAAAGAGTACATAAATCGAAAGGCATATTTTTCAATGGTGTTGCAAGCGCTGGTGGATCACAGGAGTTGTTTCACCATCACCATCATCATGGGATGGTCAGGAAAGGTGCATGATGCGTGCATCTTTAGAAACACAGGTCTGTTCAGAAAGCTGCAATCAGAGACTTCTTTTCTAGATTGCAAAATAACCACTGATGATTTTGAAATGCCAATAGTGATCTTGGGAGACCCAGCCTACCCCTTGCTCCCATGGCTCATGAAGTTGTACACAGGCCACCTGGACAGCAGTAAGGAGCGGTTCAACGGTAGGCTGACCAAGTGCAGAATATTGGTGGAATGTGCCTTTGGAGGTTTAAAGGGTCGCTAGTGCAGTTTGCTTACCTCAGCGAAAGCAATATCCCCATTGTTATCGCTGCATGCTATGTGCTCCATAATATCTGAGAAGCAATGGAAGAGGCTTTGAAAACTTGTTTCAGTAACAAGTCACAGTAATGTGCATTGCTTATCTGCGTTGTGCCTTCCCATACCTTCCTCTCTGTTGCATCAGTTTCCCTTTACCTTCCCTTCCCCCTCTAAACCCCCATGACTGGAATAAAGAAAGAGTATTTCATTTGTGAAACAAAATTTTATTGCATAAAGAAATAATTTGAAAGAACAGGAAAATAATTTAGCCTTGGGCAAACGGTGTGATAAAATTGGGGGGGGCGGGGGGAGAAGCAAGGGAGGAGATACAAATGCAGCTTGTCTGTGAAAGCACAGAAGTCTTGCCCATTAAAGATCTTTGAATGGCTGCCTTTAGTTCTTAGTAACTTCTTCTGGTGTTGAGTGGAAGGGATACTGCATCTTCTCCCGCATCCCCCTGCCTCCTGGAACATTTGGGCAAGGGGTATTGGGAACAAGGCGATGCTTACAGGCCATCCTGCAGGGCTGCAGAGGGACTCTAGCCTCCGGCTGTTTTCCTTGAAACTCAACCAGACACCTCAACATGTCTGATTGGTCCTTCATAATCCACAGCCTTTCATCCTGCATGGCTCCTGGGATGCTCTCCTGCTCTCCATGTCCAGTTTTTCAGACAGACAATGAAGCTTTTAGCTCCATGTCAGCTGTCTCAGATGCGTTCATTATCTCAGTGAATATGTCATGATGCATTCTCTTTTTCCGATTTGTAATCTGTGAAAGCCTCTCCGCTGGTGTGCAGAAGGCCAAGCTTTCCACTGTAAGGCAAGCAAAGCATAAGGCAACTATTGTCAGAGCATGCCCTGGGTTTAGGGCAAGGTTGCTATTTAAAAATCACTCCTTTTATTATACTCAGGTGCAAGCCAGAACATTCGGCACTGGTGAGGCCGCATTTGGAGTATTGTGTCCAATTTTGGGCCCCCCACTACAAAAAGGATGTAGACAAATTGGAGAGAGTCCAATAGAAGGCAACAAAAATTATTAGGGGGCTGGACCACATGACGTATGAGGAGAGGCTGAGGGAACTAGGATTGTTTAGTCTGCAAAAGAGAAGAGTGAGGGGGGATTTGATAGCAGCCTTTAACTACCTGAAAGGGGATTCCAGGGAGGATGGAGCTAGGCTGTTCTCAGTGGTAGCAGATGACAGAACTAGGAGCAATGGTCTCAAGTTGCAGTGCGGGAGGTCTAGGTTGGATATCAGGAAAAACTTTTTCACTGGGAGGGTGGTGAAGTACTGGAATGGGTTACCTAGGGAGGTGATGGAATCTTTAAGATCTTTAAGGCCTGGCTTGACAAAGCCCTGGCTGAGATGATTTAGTTGGGTTTGGTCCTGCTTTGAGCAGGGGGTTGGACTAGATGACCTCCTGAGGTCCCTTCTAACCCTAATCTTCTATGATTCTGTGATCAATGCTGATCCCTGCCACCCAAACCAAACCAACAGCATGTTAGGGAAACCCTGGTAGAGGGACCCAGAAATCACCATGCGTGGGGGATCACATGCTCTATTGTTTGCGGTATGAGCATTTGTGATGAAAACTTCCACTGTCTCCCCTATGTGATATTCGTCTCCTGAGGTTAACAGAGGCAGCAAGGGAGCAACACTGCAAGCATCTGGGTACAGACCTGGTCCTTACACTGCTATATGGTGTACTGCAAAGATGCCAGAAGAGTTAGTACTGGAGTGGCTTGGGAAAGTGTCCTACTGTGGACACTTCATTCCCGGGCCATACCTGTGCACATAAATAGTCTATTGCAGAGGAGCACCTTCTGCGTAGCTGGAGCGGCCACTGGGAAGCAGACACCCACTGCACCTCACTTTTTCTTCATATTACACATAAAATATAAGAGCATGTAACTCCTATAGTTTGACTGGAATTGTATACTCACCAGAGGGCATCGCGCATACTTCCCCAGCATCACGCTTGGCCACCAGGCTGTTCTGTGATTGGCTGAACTACTCCGGGGTTAAAAATAGCTCCTGACTCTTGGGGAGAATGGATCCCTCGCTCGCCTGTCTCCCATTCTCCTCCTCCAGAATGTCCTTCTCAGCGTTGCCTGAGGTGGACCAGAACTCAGATTCCTGGGAGTATCCACACTGTGTTTGATGGCAGTGGTGGACTCATAAGAATGGCCTGCATCAGACCAATGGTTCATCTGGCCCGGTAGCCTGTCTTCCAACAGTGGTCAATGCCAGGTGCTTCAGAGGAAATGAACAGAACAAGTCATCATAAAGTGATCCATTCCCAGCTTCTGGCAAACAGCAATCCTGAGACTTGACCTCTATATGAGATGAGCTTTGGGAAGAGTGCAATGGATGCCATGAGGAGGAAAGGCTTGTGGCAGATTCCTTATTTTATTTTAATTCTCTCTTTCATTTCTCTTTGTTTTTGTTTTTTTAAAGTTGAGTCCAGGGCTCCTACATCCAGGCATCCTGCTGAAAAAAGGGAACCTTAGGGGCTTTCTTCTCTCACCTCCACCCTGCCTGGAAGAAGCAGAGGTAGGTTTTCTGCAACAAAGGGCCAGCAGACAAGCATCACCTCAAGAGCTAGAACACTGAAGACTGAACTGCAGCAGCAGGGAGCCTGACGTTGTCAGAGGCAGAGGTGCACATACAGTGTGCACATACAGGAACCACAGTTTTGCTGGAATCCCTTTCCAAGGCTTTTGCTGGCAGTGTTTGCCAAGACTGGCATTCCAGCCACCACCAATCATTTCGCACATAGACCTCAAGAATGTCTACATTATCTGAAGTTTACCCAACTGGAGGAAAGCAGCTATGTAACTGATGCCATTTTTCTCCAGCAAGGTCAGAGGATTAGAGGTACAGAAAACAAGTAATACCTAGAGGAGACCAATTCAATAATAGCAATGTAAAAGCCAATCCCTTTTCATCTGCTTTTCCAGCTGCTTTAGAAGAGAAGCCCTCAGTTTCTCATGGACTGAAGTCCACTATTCAGTGTTGTATCCGAATCAGTCCCAGGATATTAGAGAGATAAGGTGAGTGAGGTAATATTTTTTTATTGGACCAACTTCTGTTGGTGAGACACACAAGCTTTTAAGCTTAATCAGAGCTCTTCTTCAGGTCTGGGAAATGTACTGAGTGTCACACCTAAATACAAGGTGGGACGGATTTTTTAGTATAAGCAGTTAAAATATATTTCAAAGGAACATTCAAGGTGAAGGGGCCAGTTAACACCCCTCCAGTCATAGGGGAGAAGAAGAAAAAATGCTGGGGGGATATTACTGGGTTATAGATTTGTTGTAATAAGCGATAAATCCAGTGTGTGTCTGTTTAGTCCATGATTTTTAGTGTCTAGCAAAGTTATGAATTTAAGCTCCCAGGCTCATCTTTTGAAAGTGTTGTGCAGGTGTCCTTTGAAGATGAGAACTGAGAGATGAGATATGGCATGACCGGTCTGTGAAAAGGGTTCACCCACAGGTGATGGGTGTTTTTGTCTTTTATCCTTTTTCTCTGTGAGTTCACTTGAGAGCATAGCAATTGTCTGGTTTCACTCACATAGTAGTTATTGGGGCAGTTGATGTACTGGATGAGGTACTCCATCCAGCATTGGAGGCAGCTGGAAAAAGCACCATGGTCACTTATGATCTTTGAAGAGTCACCTAAGAGCTATTCATCAAATAGAATCTTGGGGGAGAAGAAAAAAAGAGTCCATTACATCACTTCAGGCACATTGACTACATTAGCATTATTCAGGATCTCCCACTGCTGCACTACCATCAGTGAGAACATTAGAATAGAGAGGATACATTTTTACCACCATGTCATCTAGACCTAGTGAAGACTGCCTGTGTCCTGTATACATTGAGAAAATTCCCAAAAGAGGGGAGGCCTGATTCTGATCTCACTTCACTCAGATTTAGACCTGTAAAACTCAACTGATTTCAGTGGAGTTACTCCCAGTTCACACTGGTGCAAATGAGATCAGGATCAAATCCAAGCTCCTACCTGAAAACTGATGCCTGGGATCTCTGTGGAAACTTTGCTAAGAAGAGCATGATGTTTCCTTTCCATCCCATCGATAGCACAAGAGCTTTCTAGCAAATGAACATGTGTGAGGTAGGATAGAATTTGGGTTTTCTAACTGCTGTATGCGTATCTTCCTCCAGAGGCCTTCCATTTATTTCTATTGTGCAAAATATAGTCAACATCAACTCCTGGGTAATTTATCACAAGTGACTAAACACACACACTTAATCATTTGCTGACTAATATTTTCCAATCCCAGCTTCTACCTTTGAAAACTGTGCAGCCTTTGTTCTAAGGTGAATAATTTATGACAGTTTCTCTAACTATTGGGAGCCTCTGATCACATATAAGATTAAGTTAGACTGCAAGAAACATTTATGAAAGCACCTACTTCTGAGAGCAGAAAGTTCTATGACAGCAGTGGGAGATAGGGAAAGGTTATGTTAAAATGCAGATGTCATTGTCTCTAGTTTAAGGGAAGGATTTTTAACCTTTGAAAAAGCATCCTATCAGTTCAGTTCATTACCTTATTTTCTACATGTTGGCTCTATGCGATCACATCCAGTTCAAACAAAACACTGTTTTGGCCATTAGTAGGCAAGATATGTTAGCCCCATCACCATTTGACCCATACACTTTGTAAAGGTAGGTCCACCGAAGTTCCAGCCACCAGAAAACACTCAAACAGAAAGCGCTTAACCACTGAGCTAGAGAATGGAGATGCACATGGAAAAAGACAATTAAGGCCCTCACATGGCAAAGATGTGCTTAGCTTTATACTTTTGAGTAGACCCACTGCTTCTCCAAATAATTCTGTACAAAACACAATGACAAAACTAATGTCAAAGTTAAGCACATATGTAAATCCTTACAGGACCAGAGCCTAAAGTCAGCAAAATGATGAGATCAGGTAGGTCACTTTAATTCTGCTCAAACGGCAGCGAGACCATAGCCAGCTAGCTAGATAACAAGGGAAAGAGGCTTTCGCTAACCTTAAAATTAAACACTTTAAAACATACTCATAGGCATAAAGTGCATACTTTAGTACTCTGCTGGATTGGGGCCTTACTACCGATAAGTGATGGGTAGAATATTACTGAGGTCCAAGCAGCAAGGTTAGAATGAGGCCAGAGGAGATTTGAGGTAAGCCCTAGAACAAATGGAAGCTAGGTCTCAGTGCTCACTGCAGCGTGGCCTCTGATGATTGCGGAGAGATACATTAGCACAGTAGGTTGGAGAGAATTATCTGCACTCCTCTACCACCATCCTCACAGGAAAGCAACTAAGTCTGCTTCTACTATTGAAATGTAAGGAGGAATGTTAGGAGAATTGGATGAATTTTTAATACTTATACAAATAAAGCCAACTGCTAGCACAGGCTAGACTTCAATTTAAAAAAAAAAAAAGGGTTTTGTGGTTGCTGTATTGGTCAGGAGCTGGTCACGTTTCCCTGTTGGACAGAATATTTCCATCATACAAACTTCCTCACAGCACTCTTTTATGGTGACAGTGTTTAGAACAAGCCAGCCTCTTGGTTTGTGGCGCCGACAAACCTCTGTTCCAGATTGGAACTGCTCTGCTACACAGGAAATAAGAAACCTGATACAAGAGAAGTTTCTAACAGGCGATATGAGGGCTTGTCAACACTATGTCCACAGCTGCCAATGTCTATAGATCCAATGGCAAATTTCAGTGGAATATTTTTATCTGTGTTTTCCCGCACTGGATTAAAAGAAAGTCTTTCAATAATACTATTTCCAGCTTTGGGTTTTGAAGTCCAGAACAAACTCTCCATCTCTTTTTCAATAAAATCCCCAATCTTTTAAAAAAAAGAGTATTAAAGCACACAATCAGCATACATGAAAACAGCATTACAAAATGTAAAAACAAAACAAAACCCAAAATCCTTAAAACAAATACTTCATAAAAAAAAAGAAACACACAGTTAAGGTCACTAGTCCATCACATAGTCTACAAACCCAAGCACATAAAACCAAGGAAACAAACAGTTAAGAACATGATAATCTTACACCGCCCACATGATAAACATTCTGATCCAGTATAAAGAAACATTTCATTACAACAGTTCAAGGAAATGTAACTACGTGGAAAGTTTGAAAGAGCAATCAGCTGGTTTTGAGATAGAAGTAGTCAAAGTGGTAGACAAAAGTCAAAATTTTGAAGGTTTTTTTTTCTTTTAAATGATCTGTTACTCAAAAATAGTCTAATACATTTTCTTCAAATTTTGCTGAAGACGTTTTCTTTAGCTTTCAAAGCATGACAATTTTCAGGCCAAACCAAATTTTCCAGACAAAAGTGGTAAGGAGACTAAAACAGGACTTTATAACGGAAGGTAATTAGGACTTTAACTATGGATATAGATGACCATGTCTCTAACACAATACAACGGCCAGATCCATGATAACAGGGCAAGCAAAAGCACACAGAACTCGGATCACTTCAAAAAAGAAATGGAAAACAACAATTATTGCAAAATAAACGACAGACTTACTCTTACTGTATGACTTTGTAGTCATTTATTATTATATAGGTATTGAGCCAACCTTGCCAAGACTGAGATGTTCTTGAAATAAAATTTTATTATTATTTGTTATTGAAATAATATTTTAAATAAAAGTTAGGAAAAAACTGAACACATACTGCTACCTCACTCATCACTTCATATACAATTTGAATACACTGGCAGCTATTGAAAAGTCAGCATTTAGCACAAAGTAATAAACATTAACTGTTGGCATCAGACATTTATCAATTCCTTCTGCAATTACAAGAACAAATATTTTGACAATTAATATATTTTTTTACACGTTGACTTTTTATATCTATTTTATACAAAAATATCTATTTTATACAAAAATAGATACATAAAAAAAATTCTACCCCTAAGGGTTATTTACTTTATGTATAAGGTGTTCATAGGCTTCTGATTGAAATTAAGCATTAAATCTGTCATTGATAGAATGAAGGGAGACCTGATCATTTCTAATTTTTGCATATCACATGACAGGCTCTGGTACGTTTTGGAAGTTACTATACAAGGAAAGATTTTTTTTTTCTGATTAAGCTCTGAACACACTTCTCCTCAGCATTAGAAACAGAAGGCTTACTGATCAATTTTTCCTAACAGTGATTCTGACTAATGCTGAGATTCCTGTTCTATATAACATCATGCATATGGTCTAATTTTTTAATTATAATCTCAAAAATTCCTGCCACTGGCTTCTCTCAATATTTGATAGATACCTTCTCCCTAGCATTCTCAGATATGTAATCTTTATCTAATTACATAAAAGCCTTGCTTTGGGGGGCATATGTTATGTGTTCTTTTAATCTAATTTGTATGAGATCTCAAAAGGTAAAAAATCCCCCCCCCCACACACACTTTTGACTGCTTGATAACACAAGCATTCCTTTTCAGAGCAACAGTGTGCAGGACTTTGTGTTTTACGTTTCACTGTACTGATTAAGCATTAAACTTCAAGACAAAATGCAGGGAAGACAGGCTTACATGTCTTACCTTGTTCTTCCTTTACAAAAGTAAGGACCAAAAGTGTTACAAAGTTAAAATACATCTTGGCAAAATACTGCATTTCAGCTTAGCTCAGAGCTCCTTTTACAGCTCCATTTAAACAGCTGTCAACCACCACCATGTAAAACCGTTTTCAGGATCCCTCTAACAAAGTTTGCTTTTATATTAAAAGGCAAGATGTAAGTGCATTTTTCAAAGAAACCCCCCATACAACATGCCACATGATATGAGCTCTTAATGCTTGATAAGGGATCATAGGGCCAAGTAGATAAGATTGCTGTAATCTTATTTCATTTATAGAATGCAAATAGATTATTGTAAGTATCTTTAGCTCCATTTAAGTAAATACTTGAATTTTAGCCCTGAAGCTTACTTACAGTAACTCAGGACATGTTTAAGAAAGGAAATGGGAATCTCAGTTGAACTTTATCTTGTTTGATTAAATCTTTAAAATAAATCAGTAAAAAAAGTTTTTGTTTAAAAAAAATAAAAGCAGCAGAATCTTGTTTATATGCAATGAGTAATTAGTATCCACTTTGACATGAAGTCTCACAAAATTAAACAAGCTTTCTTCAGGCCCTGAGAAAGGCATTCTTGGTGGCAGTAATATATATTTCCATGCCTTCAAGAATGGAATAGTTAAACCCCTGGTGCTGCAAGTCACATGAAATATAACCACCAACACAGGCTATTAGGGATAGTAGTCACCCAAATGTATTGTTCTGTTTCCATTATCAGATTCCAGGCCTACCTGTTGCCACAGAACAGCATTAATAGGAAGAGTTCTTCTGTATTAGCCTTTCCTTCCTGCTACAACCCGGTATTTTGGAACAAACTCAGTCCTCATACTAAGCATCAGTAGAGTATGTGGGTATGGGAATTCCACAAGCTCCAAAAGGAGATATTCCTCTGTCCTAGACTGCAAAATAGCAGTCTCTACTCTACTCAGTCTGAACGACTTACAGTTACGGCAGAAGCCTCCACCTTTGCTGAGCTTCCGCTACGGGGAGTAAAGTGGAGAAGGCCAGGAGTCAATTATTCCTTAGATGCGATCCTCTTATAGCCCACTTCAGTAGAGGAGGAACTCCCAGGAGCTCCACTCCAAACACTGAATGGGCACAAAGTCTGAACCTTTGAGCATTCCTACATCAGGGAAAATCAGTAGTGTTCCTTTCAAAAGGAATTTGTCTGTTGTGCAAAACTATCAAACACTGTCATTATGCTAGGCAATTGCCTAGCACTTTTCATCTATGGATCTCAAAGCACTTCACCCACACCACCTCATTATGCCTTACATCAGTAGTTCACAACCTGTGGCCCGCGGGGTCTTTCAGTGTGGCCCGCGGCTCCCTTCCCGCTGGCTGCAGGAAGGAGCTGATGCCTAAGTACCCAGGCGGAGCGCGTTGCCAAAACAGGCTCCTTGCTCCAGCCAAGGGGATGGGAGATCAGTGCTCCCCTCCCCTGACTGTAGCAGGGAGCATGGCAAAGAGCTCTGCCTGGCTACATAGGCGTTGGGGTCCTGCTAGAGCTAGAGATAGGAGAGCACTGATCTCCTGTCCCCCTGTCCCCTCGGCTGCAGAAGGGAACTGCTGCCCAAGTACCAAGGCGGAGCACGTTGCGGGTGCAGGCTCCTTGCTGCAGCCAGGGGGATGGGAGATCAGCGCTCCCCTCCCCTTGGCTGTAGCAAGGAGCACAGCAAAGTGTTCCACCTGGGTCCCTAGGTGCTGGATCCCTGCCGGAGCCAGAGGGAAGGGAGATCAGTGCTCAGGGTCTGGGAATCAGGCTGTTGAGTGGTCCTGCCACATGAAGGCCATAATGGAGGAAACATTTGTGATAGAAATGCAGTAATATACTCATGGAGATATGATGAAGCATTGTGACATTTTAGAACAAATCGATAACCAATATTCCATCTATTAAACTAAAAAAGATGGTGCATTGCTGCATCTCCACTAATTCTGTTGAAAAATGGGCTGCACTTATAAGCAGTTAAACACTCACATCAAGGGAAGAGAAGACCCTTCCAAAGGTACAATATTTTATCTCACTGAAATCAAGTACAATATTTTATTATCTGAAAATCCTGCTCTACAAACTACTGTAAATAGGTGACCCATTGAATCCAGTGGAAAGAAACAAGATTCCAAAACCATATTGAATTTAGAAGGGAGAATACAAAGATTTGCCACTGACCTATGCTCAGAACTAACATGTATTTTATTTATACAGGCAGCAGCATTCTTGGGTGGACTGAGCACAGATGCAGGAACATCAGAATTCTTATCCCATCTCCGCTGACACATTATGACTTGCCAGAGATGACACAAAGGGCCAAGTTTTCAAAAGCAGCCTCTAGATTTGTATGTCCAGCTTGTGACATTTATGGCCTGATTTTCAGGGATGCTGAGGACCTACAACTCTAAAGTCAATGGGTGCTGCAAGTCCTCATTACTTCTGAAAAAAACTCAGGTCCTAGCCATCTCAACCTAGGCACTGAAATACTGAGGCATCCAAAATGAGAGGAGAATTTTTCAAAACTGGGCTTTCATCTTTAATTCAAAATGGTGTGCTTTACTTTCCCCAGCTGTAAAATTGACTTAATATTTGTGTTGAATGAGTAAATTCACTGATGTTTGTAAAGCATTTTAAATTCTTTAAATTAGTGGGAGATAAAGTAGTGCAAAGTATCACAGCAATGAGAGGAAACTTATTTCCAGCAAGTGCCATCTTATTACTGTGACATCATTCCTGCCCTACCCCCCAAAATATGGGAACTCAATAAAAAGCCATCTGTATTCTAAAATCCAGACTTGAAATGCTATCGTCCCTGACCACAGAAATTTGGAAGCTATGAAAATCTTTGTTTTCCTAGTAAACATTAGTGTATGTTAAGATTAGTGCCCATATGGATTACACAGTCAAAACAATGGGAGGCCAGTTGAGATCTGCCATTCCTTTGCCATACTACAGTCACACAAAATATATGCCAATCAGCTTCATACCAATCTCCATCCCTGATGGCTGGCTAACAACAAGAACCAACAAAGTCCATTTAGTTCAGGGACACAAACAGAGAACACGCTTCTTTCTGGAGTAAAGCCCCATCAACAATTCAAAGAACTCCAAAACAAAACAAACCAAAACAGCAGTTAAGCAGAAGTGACAACAACACTTAAACATGTATTGAGGAAGTAAACATCCCATTCCTCTATCTGTCCTCTTTCCCTCCCCATCAGGCATAGAACAGGAAGCCGGAGAAGGTGACACACTGAATCATTGACCTTGCAGCAGAGGACCCAAATCAAACGGTTTTCGAGGGAACCCTAGATATTTCCTTATACCCTAGCAGCATAGCTTGCTTGTCCACAACAGGTGAATAGTACGCTACGATTTAACACAAACCAGTGCTGCTAAAAATTAAACAACTTCCAAAACCATGGCTCTGTTAAAAAAAAGAGAACACCTGAAACAGTTTGCATGTGGTATGATCTTCCAGTGAAGATATGCAAATATACGCCTTGAGACAGAAAACCATTACATCACTTAGCATTTCCGTACAGTGGGCCACCAACTTTAGATTACTGAGCTCTCTGGTGTGACATCATCAGTTTATCCTGATTTTCCTATGTATTTGGGCAACATCCAGTTTTTTATAGGATCCTGAGATTCTAACACTCCACCTGGGGTGACGACAATTACCCACTTTGCAGAATACAGCCGTTAGAAGTTACAATACTTTTCTAAAGTTCATATATTCAAGCGTTTTAAACCTGCTTCAATACAGACATATAGATTTGCAGACTGTTGTAATCATTAACAAATATTACTGCTAAATTAGACAGGATTTACACTGTATTTATCCAGTGAATATTTAAACAAAGGACTCTCCTAAAAGCAGTTATCAATTCCTCACAGAACCCATCTTCAGTGCAGCAGATCAACCTGCAAGCCATAATTCTCTCTGAAAGAACTTTCCCACATAAACAGGAACTCAAAAGGAGACAACTACAAAGACAAACTACAAAGATTTTCAAAAATCTGCAGACAAACAGAATGGATAGCAGGGAGAAGTACTACTTTCTAAATAAGTTAGATATTCCAGTGGATTTGATGGAAATCAATCAGAACTCTCTCAACAGGGTAAAGAGCTAACTTCTCTTCCTTTCAGTGTCATTATAACTTCTTACCTGCAGCACTAAGGTGTTCCAGATTGGACTGAAATTTTGATCTCCGTGAGTGAACTAACATGGATTTCTCTCTTTCCAGTTTTGTAATCCAATTAGTTTCTCCTTTGAGTTAAAAACACCATGTCCTCAGGTGAACACATATTGCTGCCTCTCAAGAAAAATTAACCTCCAGCCAGACGTTGTTAAAACTCCCTGCTATTTCTGACAGGGAGGAGGGAAGCAAAGTTCAGGAAGTATTCATGCTGGCTTTAACAGACTAACCTCAGGTCTCTAAACAGAGTTCCTTTTGTTCTTGACCTACCAACCTCCCTGATAACAACATGTGAGCTAATGCATTTTTCCGTGTCATTTTACTAAGATAGTTTCATTCATGTGACTTAAAAAAATATTCTTCCCCTTTCCACTTAAAAAAAGCCACCAAACAATCACTTGATTCAAGGTGTGCACAATTTCTCTTTTCAAATGACAGTCCGTATCGAGACTTTGGTTGTAGAGTGCTTTAAAAGAGTGAGTGATGCAGCTGTGCTCTTCCTTTTAATGCAACAACAATCTGGGGCATATCCATTCCCAGATGATTTCTGTCCCTCTTACAAGACTGTAGGACACAAGACTGAAAAAAAAACCCCAAACACCAAAAATCAGGCCCTGAAATACCTTTCCTGGGCCTATAAATAGTGAGGGCAATGAGGCTTGTAAGTAAGTTAATTTAAAAAACATTTTTTTTTGCTGATTATTACCCTAAACTGTTAATAAAGAATCAAAATTTCATGACTCAAGCAAAAGTAAATGAGTTTATGCAGTCCTAATGACATGATTTATTCCTCATTTCTCTAGATTGTCTTCTCATAGACTAAGGTCAGAAGGGACCATCTAGTCTGATCTCTTGCACATCGCAGGCACAGAACCTCACCCATGTAACATAGACCTCTAGCTGAGTTACTGAAGTCCTCAAATCAGGATTTAAAGATCTCAAGTTAGAAAATCTATTTACTCCAGTTTAAACCAGCAAGTGACCTGTGCCCCACACTGCAAAGGAAGATGAGAGATAGACGGGATGCTGCTTATGTCACATGATACCTAATCATGTTTAAAAATTACTAAACAAAAATTTAAATAGAAGGGGAATTTTTCCCTTGAAGGGCAGCACGAGACTCAAAAAAGCTCATTAGGAACCTCTCTGACAATTACACCGCCTGCGAAGTAGTTAGGTATCAGAGTTTTCTAGAGCCCTCTTCATTGGAGTTTGTCAGGCCTTTTGATCTCAAATCAGGATGACCCTGAAAATATTACATTTGATGATGCAGCATTCCCAAGAACATCTCCAATGATCACAATGGCCTTCTTACAGAAATTCTTTACTGGACTCTTTTCAGATGTTTATTCACCTCCTGAACCTTCTTCTAGGAACTTCTTCACCCAGGCTTTATCCAAGAACAGAAAAATCTCAGTTGTTGATTACGCAGGAAATGGTAGGGATGATGAGATCCCTTCTATGATATTTTTACTCAGGACATTCTCAGCTGTCTCTCTGAAATGACAGTCAGGGAAATCATGAGTTTTTGCCCCTCTACGTCAATATTTTTCTCTAACTCAGCTGTCACCAGAAATGATTCTGCCTTTTGCATCCATTACTACTGCAATTACTGTTTTCCACTCAGGATTATCACTCTATGTCTATTCTGAGGAAGTACTTTAGTGGCAACTTTTTAACTTCCATGGTAGTCTCAAACAGGCAACTATTCTCTATAATTTCTGCCAGAGGCAGCATTGTCCAACAGATATGGTAGCGGGAGTCAAGAGACCTGGGTTCTATTCCCAGCTTTGCCACAGACCTGCTGTGTGACCTTGGACAAGTCACTTACATTCTTCTGTTTCTTCTCCCCCTGTTTATATGTCTTGACAATTTAGACTAAGCTTTTCAGGCCAGGGACTATCTTTACTATGGGCTTGTCCAGCACCCAGCACAATGGGGCCTCAATCTTAATCGAGGCCTTTTGGCACAACTGTAACAACAAAAATAAGCAATGCTTCACTCATCAAAAATTCCATCAGCTCTTGAAGGTCCAAGTCCTGCAGAGGTTGCTCCTCCCTTCAACAAGCTGCTTGACCCACCCAAAATTGCAGTGTTATTGATGTTAGCTACTACCAACACCCTTGGTTTGTTCCCTATGTTGTACTCTGGTTCCCAGCTTTTCTAGCTTCCTATCCATTGTATTCAGAGTTGAAGATAATGATTCCATCTCGTTTCCTAAGGTCTGAAGTTTGTTTTCTAAATTCTTTGCATCCTGTTTTGTGCAAGGTAACAAACACCCTGACAAACTCAAGGACTCTTTGGCAGGCAGCTCAGCAGCTCCGCTGCACTGTCGTCTATGAAGAAGAGACATTTTTAAAAGCTGTTGTTTTCTTTTCCCCCATCCTTTCCTTTTCTTTAAGAAATATCAGCATCTATGATGGGCAATTTTGTAACAAACAACTATAAGCAATTTTACCCATTCAAACTGATCGAAGGGTCCAAACAAGGGGGTTGCACCAATGTAACCAATTCAATTTAGAAACTGGATTTAGTTAAAATCAGTGCAATTTCTATGTGTAGACAAGCCTTTATGTACATGAGACACCTAAGTAAGTATATTTGATTTACTGGTTTCACCATTACTGTCTTTGCATAGTGAACAAAGACACATGAGGATGGTATACAGGACTTTGGCATTAGCCAGAGGGCTAATCACTTGGCCAAACAAAAGAAGTATCTTTCAGAAGCTTCCAGCTGCCGGGAGATTCCAAATTCAGCAATTATTTATACCACAAAAAAAAAATTTAAATAGGAATTTACATTTCCTTCAGTTAGAACAAGACAAGCTACTGTTCACACTGCTCAGATGAAAGGACGGGTTCTTTTATAAATGACTTTTGTTTTCCATTGAGAATCTTTGTTTTTAGCTCTGTTTCAGAGATACAAAATTATTGTTGCTACCAGAGAAAATAAAGCATTTCTACAAAACACCTTCAGAGGAATAATACAAATGCTCTAGGAAAACATGAATCTAGTCTAAATCCACAGTGTAAAAACAACAACATACTCTGGAGAGGAGAGGCAGGCAATAAACGAAACAAAAATCCTTTGTTAAACTGGAATTAAGATTATAAATACATGGAGTACTCTATAGGTGGGAAATTGCACAATGTAGTTTTTTTTAAAATCCACAAGATTGCCTGAAAGCCAGAAAATTCAAAAGTGGAAATTGCACAATACTTCCCAAAAGCCTCAGACACTGGAAAGTATTGAAAGGCAGATTTTTAAGTACCCAAACAATCTTAATTCTATCCCTGTATCACCACCACCTTCTGCAGCATTCAGGTAAGACCCTATCATGCATCTACAGGTCTGGTGCTCTTGAACAGCTCTGGAACAGTCCCTAGGATGACCCCTTCAGTGTGTCAGTCCCATAGGGTCTCACTGGAGTCCGTCATTTGGCTTCACCACCTCCTGGGACCAAAGGTCAGAGCCTTCAGTACCCGCTTCACTCCGTGAGCTCCCTGCTGCAAGTCCACCTGAGCTGGACACTTGTGGGAGATGTACACACCCCATGAGAGCAATGCACCCTCAGCTTCCTTAATCTGTAGCGACTCTGTCAGTGGTGTAAAAGCAGAAGGGTTTATTATATCTCTGGACTCAGCGTAAGAAGTCCTTAGTTACCACAAGGAACAGAAAGTTACAGTATAGTCCATCTGGGTCAGCCCAGAGCCCTCTGACCCCTCCTTAGTCTCAGTCCAGAAGCTTCTCTCCTGCCTTCAAGCAGCCCACATTTAACAACCAACCTGGGCCACCTCAGTCCTTTGTCCTCCAGGTGGCCACGCTCATCTGGCCTCTTACAGAGGAGGCAGGCCCCTGCATAGCAGTTTGCTGCTAGATGCCAAATGTCTGGGCAATCGGAGTGGCCTTTGTCTTCTGAGACTGCCACAGGCATGAGGTCCCAGGTAGCTAGGCATTGGTTGCACCTGGATCTTTGATCTCTGCACAGAGTAAACCACCTGTTCCCACCACCTTGTTAACCATGCACCACATAGTGGAAACTGAGACACACACAGTATTCATACAAAATACCATGAATAGTTCCCACTCGATCACAGACAATCCATGTTTATCAGAAAGTAGCAGAGTCTCTCAGCTTGCTAAGAGCCAGCTAGCTATCCGAGGCTATGTTTAGATTACGATTTTCAGGCCTGTAATTCCTAACCAGGGCAGCTCCATCAGGTAAAGCCAGCGGAAGCTGAAGTGTAGATAAGGGCTCAGGCAACTTTACATATGTGTTCCAATTTGTTCGGTGCATGGTTAAATGACATGGTAGTGAAAGGTTTTCTACAGGTGTGTTACCAACAAGAGGAAGATTAGGGAAAGTGTGTGCCCCTTGCAGAATGGGGGAGGCAACCTAGTGACAGAGGAGGTACTCATTGCTTTTTGCCTCTGTCTTCACAGACAAGGTCAGCTCCCAAACTACTGCACTGGGCAGCACAGAATGGGGAGGAGGAGAACATCCCTCAGTGCTGAAGGAACAGGTCCAGGACTATTTAGAAAGATTAGACATACACAAGTCCATGGGGCCAGATGCAATGCATCCGAGGGTGCTGAGGGAGTTGGCTGAGGTGATTTCAGAGCCACTGGCTATTATCTTTGAAAGCTTGTGGCAACTGGGAGAGGTCCCTGATGATTGGAAAAAGGCAAATATAATGCCCATCTTCAAGAAAGGGAAGAAAAAGGATCCAGGGAACTACAGACCGGTCAGCCTCACCTCAATCCCTGGAAAAATCACGGAGCAGGTTCTCAAGGAATCCATTTTAAGGCACTTGGAAGAGAGGAAGGTGATCAGGAACAGTCAACATGGATTCACCAAGGGAAAGTCATGCCCGACCAACCTGATGGTCTTCAATGAGGAGGTGACTGGCTCTGTGGATGTGGGGAAAGCGGTGGATGTGATATACCTTGACTTTAGCAAAGCTTTTGATACAGTCTCCCACAGTATTCTTATCAGCAAGTTAAAGAAGTATGGGTTGGATGAATGGACTATAAAATGGATAGAGAGCAGGCTAGATCATCGGGCTCAATGGGTAGTGATCAATGGCTCCATGTCTAGCTGGCAGCCGGTAACAAGCAGAGTGCCCCAGGAGGTTGGTCCTGGGACGGTTTCATTCAACATCTTCATTAATGATCAGGAGGATGGGCTGGATTGCATCCTCAGCAACTTTGCAGATGACACTAAGCAAGGGGGAGTGATAGATATACTGGAGGGTAGGGATAGGATACAGAGTGACCTAGACAAATTGGAGGATTGGGCCAAAAGAAATCCGATGATGTTCAACAAGGACAAGTGCAGAGTTCTGCACTTAGGATGGAAGAATCCCACGCACAGCTACAGATTGGGGACTGACAGGCTAGGCAGCAGTTCTGCAGAAAAGGACCTAGGGGTTACAGTGGACAAGAAGCTGGATATGAGTCAGCAGTGTGCCCTGGTTGCCAAGAAGGCTAATAGCAAATTGGACTGCATTAGTAGAAGAATTGTCAGCAGATGGCAGGAAGTGATTATTCTCCTCTATTCGGAATTGGTGAGGCCATATTTGCAGTATCGTGTCCAGGTTTGGGCCCCCACTACAAAAAGGATGTGGACAAGTTGGAGAGAGTCCAGCAGAGGGCAACAAAAATGATTAGGGGGCTGGAGCACAAGACTTATGAGGAGAGGCTGAGGGAATTAGGCTTGCTTAGTGTGCAGAAGAGAAGAGTGAGGGGGGATTTGTTAGCAGCCTTTAACTACCTGAAAGGGAGTTCCAGGGAGGATGGAACTAGGCTGTTTTTGCTTTTTTTGGACATAGACATACCCTTACTGGCTCAGTCTAGAGGTTTATTGGCGTGGGGGTGGGGTGTCTCATAAACCTCATTCTTTGGCATTTCACACCCATGGACACCTTGACTATTGTCCACCTGAGATAATTAAGTAGATTATATGCAGCCAAGCTTCAAGGGTAAAGATTTAAGATGTTGGATAACAAAATGGCCACCATAGCCCACAAGGGGTTAAAAAGCAAAAGTTTCGACAGGTCTGGGCATGTTTAAAGTGCAGTGCCTTGCGCTAATATAGCTCCTTCCATGGCAAGGACACAACAGGTTTATAAACATCAATATATCCTCACCAGGGGAGTTTTGTCCCTCCTTCATTGTTTAGGGAAATGAAGAAGTACAGAGGTAGAGGGTACGTCTACACTGCAATAAAAGATCATGGCAGGACTGTGGCTGGTCCAAGTCGGCAGGCGTGGGCTGCGGGGTTATAAAATAGCAAAGCAGATGTTTGAGGCTTGGGCTGGAGCTGGGCTCTGAGACTCCACAAGCCTGAGTCAGCTGACCTGGGCTCCAAAACTTGGTGCCATGGGTTTTTAAATTGCAGTGTAGACATACCCTAAGTGGCCTGTGGTAGAGCCAGGATTACACCCAGATCTGACTTCCAGTTCTGTGCCTTAAACTAAGTGAGAGATTTCCAAAAAAATTAGATACATTCAAAAAGGATCAAAGTTGAGTCTATAAGACAAAAATAATTCAGGATAACACCTCTTTGAAAAATGAGTCTTACAGCACAAACTCCTTCATATAGCCATACACTCTGATTTTTAAGTGTTAAAACAGATCTACCCTGTTGCCAACACCAGTAGTATTTAGAGGACAGGTAAGTCTGCAGTTAGAAGAGACTACACTACCTCTCAGAGAAAATTTCTGCCCATACAGAATTCCTAGATACAGATCTGAACTGCCTCTGTGATGTGATTCAATTATTTTTAAAGCAAATTTCTCTACATGATGTAGGCAACTCCTTGCAACATCAGCCTTCATGTATATAACAACTTCTCTCTCAGTGCAGGTGATATCTATGACAGGTCTTTCAAATCTTCAAATTGCTGACAGGAAACGGTTTACTGGAATCATTTAAAAACTGCAGAGCTAAGCACTGATCGGGGAGAGAGACAACCAAATTATCTCTCTCACAAATAAGACTCCCACCCTTCCATGATACCAACACTCCCTGACACTTCATGAAAAAGAATGAGACTGATCATTTCTTGTGGATTTACTCCTACAAGAAATAAAATAGCCTTCAATCCACTTATCTTATTGAACGAAGCAGACTAGAACTATTGGTACATTACATTCATAGTAGAATGTGGCATCTGATTTCCATTCAGCCTGAACAGGATATCATCTTTTCAGATTACCCCAGCTGCCAGCTCTAAATGCACAGAGTTGGCCAGGGGTCTCTTAAACCCCTAATTCATTGGCATTGCACTGGAGGACATCCTGACCATTGTACACCCTGGTTTATAAAGTCTACATAACCCAACAGTTATGCAGAGTTCACTAAAGGCTGAGCCCAGGGCCCTCTAACACATGGACTACAGGAATTATTTCCATCTGCACCCTCCTGACACCCCATTCCCACTGGGAAGCATAGCCCAGGGAGGACAGAAAATTTACAGAATTTTAGTTGAAGCATCTCTTGGCTGGGACTGCCTTTTACAGCACGCAGCACAACGAGGCAGCAAATCCGAATGGGGGCCTCTGGATACTACTGCAATTTAAATAATACCAATTTTACTAAGTGGGAGGGACCCTGGAATTATGCAGCACTCCCCCAGCCTTTTCCCCTTCACTAGTCCCCTCTGTTTGGTTAATACATCTTTGGTTCTATTTATTAAAATTAAATTGCGTACCAATGATGTTCCCAATTTTTAAGTGTTTGATGTGCCAGGGATGTATGCATTTTAAACGCATATTTACTCTGTACAGGTCATCACTGGGAAGCGGGAGCTTTGAGCAGTGGACAGATGAGGCTTTGGGCACCTAGGGACCACTATTAACCACATTGTTGAGCTGTAAATTTCTTCTGATAATCTGAATTTTGAGGCCTGGTTGGCACTAAACAATTTTACTGTGCTAAGAAACATTTATTCCATTTCAACCCTTTGAAATGCACCATACTTTCACAAACAGTGGTGCTTTACTAGAGAACCTGAGGGCTAAGAAATATTACCAACAGACCTTGATTTTTCCAGGCTCCATAATAACTGAGTCCGAATTGTTCCAGTGCCAGTGTAAAAACAGCTCCATCACTAGGGCTCCCAGACACTATGGTAATACAAATAACCACAGGGCCAAAGGTTGGACAGGGTAACATGTATTTGTACAAAGATTTCAAGTCAAGCATCAGTTAGTGTGTCTTACTTTCATTGATCAATAATTCAGGGGGAACTAAAGAACTGACAGACTTTTTGCTGTTTTAATTTTGAGCCATTTAAAAAAAAAAATTGTTTAATCATCTCTGAAGCATGTTACATTGATTGGCCAGCTGAGGGCAATGCTACCAGTGCAGTTCTCTGCACACCCACCTCTAGTGTGATGCATGTTTGTACTTTCTGTTTAGAATTTTCCTCCTTTGGAAATTGAACACAGGTCATACTAATTAACTGGTCTTATCTCAAATTGACAGAAAGTTTAGCTGCTCTCTGGGTGCCCTACTTGGTAGCTACCAAAAGGGCCCTAGATCTTACCACATTCCTTCCGACCCAAAATATCCCAAAGATTAGCATTTGTAAAATCTTTCCACCAGGAGGCAGGGAAGAGAGATTCTCCAGATGCTCTTTAGCTCAGAGGAGGACACAACAGGCTGAGTGCCAAAACTCACCTCTTCCACAGAACCCTGTTTACGTTTCTGTGCACTTCCAAGCTCTTACTTTTGAGGACAGCTTCATGCTCCTTATTCTAGGAAGGAAACAACTCCCACTCCTGCTATTCTACTAATCAGTTAACTGAGGGGATGCAGGAGGTCACTTCTGGAAGAACTGGGAACAGAACCCAGGCATCTAACATGATGAGCGTCTAACATCCCTACCGCTTTTCAGGATGAACATATCAAATCTATGCACTCGGTTATCCTTTCTAATTCCTAGACAACACTTCCCTTCTGAAATAAGACCCAGGAATCCTGACAACCAGTTCCCTGCTCTGGTCACTAGACAACCCTTCCCAGTCAGACACAGGAATTGAAACCAGGAACTGGGATCCCCAATATTCTACTACAATCTAGTGAACAGTCATGTAACCCACTGGCAAAGAGTTTTATTTCCCACTTTGGAGGTGGTACAGCTTTGTGCTGTGGATCTGAAGGTCCTGAATTCAAACCCTGCTGATGTGCGTGAGGAAGCCATACACCTGCACAAGACAATTTGTGTTTTTCCAGTTTTCTATTTACTCAACTAGGTTATTTAATTCACATGATGAAAAAAACATCCTTAAAATAGGTTTTTCAAACATAATTTGTCAGTTATGGTGTGTGATATGCAAGAAACCGGTCGGTTCCACATTTCTGTTTCTTCTGCGACACACTGGCAGGTTTAAAAGTTCAGAGGTATGCTTGAATCTCCTGTCAAAAGGAGCCAAAGAACCAGTTTTGTTACACATTTCACTGCATCTTTGCCAGCCAGCAGTCTAGCAGGGTTTGTGTGGGATGTTACCCAGTTACAGAAATCTCAAATCTCCTCTAGATAAGAAAAACATGGTTACTTACCAGTAACTGTTGTTCTTTGAGATGTGTTGCTTATATCCATTCCAATATAGGTGTGTGAGCGCCCCGTGCACAGATTCCCGGAACTATTTTTTCCTTAGCACTCCCTGTAGGGTCGGCTCAGGCGCCCCCTGGAGTGCCATGCTCATGCCGCGGTACATAGGGCGCCGCCGACCTGTGGCCCCTCAGTCCCTTCTTTCTGCCGACTCCGACAGTGGGGACGGAGGGTGGGTGTGGAATGGATATGAGCAACACATCTCGAAGAACAACAGTTACTGGTAAATAACCATGTTTTCTCTCTTCGACTGATTGCTCATATCCATTCCAATATAGGTGATTAAATAGCCATACCTTGGAGGCGGGTAGGAGTCAACGGTGAGTTGCCCTCGAGAGCACGGCTCTGCTGATGCCCACGTCCTCTCTCACCTGCTGCACTATGGCGTAGTGGGATGTGAAGGTGTGAACCGACAACCAGGTGGCTGCTTTGCAGATGTCCTGCAGGGGCACTCATTCCAGGAAGGCCACGGATGAGGCCTGGGCCCTGGTTGAGTGCGCTGTCTCAGCTCCTGGAAGGGGCACCTTCGCCCACTCGTAGCAGGTTCTAATACAGGTGGTGATCCATGTGGAGATGCACTGGGTGGAGACAGGCGAGCCTTCCATCCGGTCCGCCACTGCCACGAACAGCTGTATTGACATCCGGAACAGCTTGGTCTGTTCGATGTAATAGGCCAGGACTCGTCTTACATCCAGCGAGTGCCATCTCCGCTCCTCCTCCATCCCGTGTGGTTTCATAAAGAACACAGGAAGGAAGATATCTTGGTTATAATGAAACTGGGACACCATCTTAGGCAGGAAGGCCGGGTGGGGTCTCAACTGTACTTTGTCTTTGTAGAAGACAGTATAGGGGGGCTCTGAGGTCAAGGCCCTAATCTCAGAGACCCTCCTAGCTGATGTAATGGCCACCAGGAAGGCTACCTTCCAAGAGAGGACGAGCAACGGGCATGTAGCCATGGGCTCGAAGGGGGGTCCTGTCAACATGGTGAGGATCAGGTTCAAATCCCAGGGAGGCACCGGGTCCCGGACCTGCAGGTATAGCCCCTCTACCCCCTTAAGGAATCTTACTGACATAGGGTGGGAGAACAGGGATCTGCCTTCCATCGGCTGGTGGAAGGCCGAGATGGCCACCAGGTGTACCCTAAGGGAGGCCAGTGCCAGACCCTGGAGCTTCAGCTGGAGCAGATACTCCAGAATCGCCTGTATGGGCGAACAAGTTGGTGGGATACCCCGGGACTCCGCCCAACAGGTAAAACGTTTCCACTTGGCTCAGTATATCACCTGAGGGGAAGGTTTCCTGCTACCGAGCAGAACGTGCTGGACCTGTATGGAGCAAGCTCTCTCTCCTTCTGTCAGCCAGAGAGTCTCCATGCTGTCAGGTGTAGGGATTCCAGGTCCGGGTGTAACAGGCGGCTCTGGTCCTTGGAGAGCAGGTCGTAGTGCCTCGGGAGTGGGATCGGCGTGTCGATGGACAGGTCAAGCAGCATGCTGTACCAGTGCTGCCTCGGCCAAGCTGCCGCAATCAGTATGATGTCTGTTCTGTCCCTCTTGATCGTCAAGAGGACTTTGGGCAGCAGAGGAATGGGAGGAAACGCATACATAATGGTCCCCTTCCAGTCTAGCAGGAACGCGTCAGAGAGGGAGCCCGGTTCGTGACCCCGCAATGAGCAGAACCTCAGGCATTTCCTGTTCCAGGAGGACGCGAACAGATCCAGTTGGGGAACCCCCCACTTGTGGAAAATGAAAGTCACCACCTCAGGGTGCAGTGACCAGTTGTGGCAGGGTAAGAACGACCTGCTGAGGTGATCCGCCTCGTCGTTCCTGACCCCTGGGAGGTGAGAGGCGGTTAAATGAAAACCATTCTTCACCGCTAAGTCCCATAGTCAAATGGCCTCCTGGCACAGAGCCGAGGAGCGTGCCCCCCCTTGCCTGTTCACATAGAACATGGCTGTTGTGTTGTCTGTGAGGACCTGAACCATCCTGCCTCTCAGGACACTGAGGAAGACCTTGCAGGCCAGACGGATCACTCTGAGCTCTCTGACATTGATATGGAGAGCTCTCTCTTGCGGCGACCAAGGCTCAGGTCCTTGCTGATATGGGCCCCCCACCCCACGTCTGAGGCATCCGTTATCAGCGTCACTGAAGGAGCCAGGTCTCTGAAGGGAACCCCTTTCAGAATCTCCCTTGGGTCCCGCCACCAGTCCAGGGAGGACAGTACCTGTGTGGGGACCGTAACCACCCTGTTTAGCGAGTGTCTGGCTGGTATATATACCGAGGCCAGCCACCCTTGTAGAGGTCTGAGTTTGAGGCGAGCCAGCCTCACCACGTATGTACATGCCGTCATATGTCCTAACAGCTGAAGGCAATGCCTGGCTGTCATCATGGGGGACCTGTGCAACTCGTTGATTATGGCGGCCATGGTCTCGAACCAAGACCGTGGGAGGAAGGCCCTGGCCTGAGTGGATCTAGGGTGGCCCCTATGAACTCTATGCACTGCACCGGGGCGAGCGTGGACTTCTGCTCGTTGATGAGCAGCCCCAGTTTGGTGCATGTGGCGCAGGTGAGAGTCAGGCTGCTCTCCACGTGGGCCCTGGACCTGCCCCGGATCAGCCAATCTGAACCCCCCTGCAGCACAGGTGGGCCGCTACTACTGCCATACATTTTGTGAAGACCCTGGGGGCGGATGAGAGGCCAAAGGGCATGGCCGCAAATTGGTAATGGCATCCCACTACCATAAATCTGAGGAACTTTCTGTGGCTGGGAAGGATAGTAATGTGGAAATATGCATCCTTGAGGTCTAGGGCAGCATACCAGTCCCCTGGATCTAGGGTGGGAATGATGGATGTTAGGGAAACCATGTGGAACCTGGTGCGCCTGATAAACCTGTTCAGATGGCGGAGGTCTAAAATAGGCCTAAGGCCCACCTTGGCCTTGAGGATTAAGAAGTACCGTGAGTAGAATCCCCTCCCCCGTTCCTGTGGAGGAACTTCTTCTACCGCTCCGAGCAGGAGCAAAGAGTTGACCTCTTGTATGAGGAGCTGCTCATGAGCGGGGTCCCTGAAGAGGGGCTGGATAAGGGGAGAGTTTGGGGGACAGGCCATAAGCTGGAGGGTATAGCCCCGAGGACTATCCTGAGGACCCAGCGGTCCATAGTGATGGTTTCCCATTCTGCGTAGTATGGCCCTAGCCTGTGAGCAAAGGACCGGGATAGATCCAGGGGGAAAAGAGAAGTGCCACCCTCGTGCACATCGTCAAAATCATTCATTATTGCCCTTACTAGGGCCTTGCTGAGGACCTGCCGAGGACCCCTGACGGTCGCGGCAGTAGGGGCCCCTATAACGGTCCCGACCCCTCCTAGGTTGGGCGGGTCTGGGGGGGCAGCCTAGGTGGCGGCTGTGGCTGCCTCTGGGCCTGAGGCCGAGACTGGCGCCTCGAGGCCTGTGGGGTGTATAGCCCAAGGGACTTTAGGGTGGCTCAAGAGTCCTTCAGGGCATGCAGCTTCTCATCTGTCCTCTCTGAGAAGAGCATTCGCTACTGCCACACCTTCCTGGGAGAGTGTGGCGAAGTCCGCCGCCTGGTCAGAGGATAGCCCTGACTGGAACCTCTGCAGCGAGGACCAGAGGTTCAAGTTGTATCTCCCGAGGAGGGCTTGATGGTTTGCAACTCTCTACTGCAGGGCTGCAGTGGAGTACATCTTGCAGCCAACCAAGTCCAGCTTCTTATTGTCCTTGTCCTTTGGGGTATTACCCTGGCCACCCTGGCGATCTCGCTGGTTAGCGGCCTCCACCACAAGTGTCCCCGGGGCTGGGTGATTATAAAGAAAGTCAAAGCCCTCCTTGGAAACGTAATATTTTCATTCCACCCCTTTAGAGGTGGGGGCCACCAAAGAAGGGGTTTGCCAGAGTGTTCTGGCAATCTTCATCACCCTCTCATGGATTGGCAAGGCAACTCGAGAGGGACCTGCTGACCCAGATATCCCAAAGAGGGGGTCCTCCTCCTCCGACATCTCTTTAAGCTCCAGGCTTAAATTTCCTGCCACCCTTATTAGCAGGTCCTGGTGGGCCCAGAAATCAAAAAGTGGGGCCTTATGGTCTCAGGCAGCCGCCTCATCGGGGGACGAGGACGACGACTGTGGCAGGGGCCTTCCTCTGGGTCTGACCCCTCCTCCGAGGGGTGACCCTGTTCCGGGTGGGTCGGTGGTGGAGGTACTGGTTGGGCCACCGAGGAATGAATGGAGGTGGTCCCTTGGCCCATCTGGGCACCCCAGGGCCCCCAGTATGGCCACTGCCAGGGGCCTTGAGGCCACGCCGGTGCCGGCATCTGCACCTGCTGCATTGTGCTCGGCTGGCGAGTCTGGGACCCAGAGCCACTGGACCGCCGCTTGTGGTACCGGGGAGGTGAACGGCCCCGGGAAGATGAAGACGACGACCGGCGGTGCCGACGTCTTCGGTGCCGCCGGGGGGACCGACTATTGGAGGAGCCAGATGACCTCCTCCCGTGCCTTGAACTCTTTCGGTGACGTTTTCCACCTCGGGAGTTGGAGCGGCGTCGCCTGTATCTCCGCGACGAAGAATCGGAGCACAATCGCCTCCTCGGTGCCGAGGCGATCGGTGCTGGCTCAGGCGGTGCTGAGGCAGTTGGTGCCAGCTCAGGCGGTGCCGAGGCAAGCTGTGTCCGCACCAGCGGTGCCGATGGTGCTGGGGTCCGTGGTGGAGCCAAAGTAGCCGATTCCAAAGCAACCGGTACCGAAGCGCTTGATGGGGTTACCGGCACCGTGATCCAAACCGGTGTTGTGGATCGGTGCCAAGCGAGGCTCTGTACCAAAGTACCAGAGCCGGAGCTGTGACCCCTGCACGAGGCGAAGCTGGAACGACGTCGTCTCTCGCGCTTGCCTCTCAACCGCCCTCGGTGCCGCGGAGCTCGACGACTCAGAGTCGGAGCTAGGAGGGGAGCCTGCACTCTCTACCCTCCTCGACCGTCTGGGAGGAGACTACGACTCCTGTCTCCGCCACCCACCGGGGCAACCCAGCACGGGTTTACCCCGAGACACCAGTCCCGGAGCCCTCGGCCGAGGCGGGGACGGAGGTATGGGCAGGCCCATGAGGGTGCATGCCACCGCGAAAGCCTCCAGCAAAGACGGCCCTTGCAGGGTCGCTCCCCCACCCCCAGGAGTCAGGGAAGGCTCCCTGCGAGGAGATGCCGGTGCCGGAGTAACCTCCAAGGCATGTGGCTGGGGCATCTCCTGTGCTGCTCCCTGCTGTACCGGTCACAGGGAGGAGTCCATATGCACGGCCTCGGGCCGCTTCTTCTTCTTCAGAACTGTAGGTTTCGGTGCCGGAGTCAGTGCCGATGGAGTGCTCCGCACCGAGGAGATGCTCGGTGCTGTCGGCAAATGCGATGGCTCAGAGTCCGGATGGCCATCAGGATGGCCTTTAGCCTGGTGTCCCGTTCTTTCTGGGTCCGCGGCTTGAAGGCCTTGCAGACCTTGCATTTCTCACGTCTATGCTGCTCCCCGAGGCACTGGAGGCAGCGATCGTGAGGGTCACTTACAGCAAAAAGTTTAGCACATACGGTGCAGGCTTTAAAGCCGGTGGAGCCAGACATGGCTCAGCTATAGCCCCTGAGGGCTGCTAACTAATTACTTATCTAGCTTAACACTAATCTATGGTAATCAACTGTAACAAAGAACACTCTAAGTACTAAGGGAGGCTACTTGCGATATGCAAGAGGCAAACGTTCCAGCAACCGTCACAGGCAGAAAGAAGGAACTGAGGGGCCTCAGGGTCGGTGGCGCCCTATGTACCGCAGCATGAGCACGGCACTCCAGGGGGTGCCTGAGCCAACCCTACGGGGAGTGCTAAGGAAAAAAGTTCCGGGAATCTGTGCACGGGGCACGCACACACCTATATCGGAATGGATATGAACAATCACTCGAAGAGAGAATGAAAACTTTGCATTTTCCCCTAACTTTTCCTCCTCTTTCCTTCCCACACCTCCACACCTTACCTCTCTCTAACCCAAGTCTCTCTCCACACCCTTCGACTATTGCAACACAACCAGTCAAGTTGTAACAGGGTGTCTGACCTTGTAAAGGTGACCTGCAAAGTGCAAAAGGTTGGGCTGTGTCCCTCTTGGGTGCTTTTTATGTTGCATTGAAAAAGATCCAACAGGTTCTTCCCCCTCCACAGCAAAAGATCAATTTAAAAGAGAGACAACAACTTTTTAACATTACAAATTCAGGTCTTTCCTACCACAGAAGACTATGAAGAGCTGAAGAACTAGGAGAATTATGATATCACATGCAAGAATGTAGAAGAGCAACTTCTAGTAACAAAAGGGAAGGAGTTTTTATTTAGAGTGTTTACACCTATTTGTTTGTTATTTTGTTTACACCTATTTAACTCAAAGATTTGGGAAGGAAGCTCTTTTTTTAAGGACTCAGTACCTCTTCATCTAAAGGCACGGAGAGCACCCAATCCACATTTTTGTGATGCTCAGTAAATCCTCCAGTAAGACTGGGCATAACTTGACCAGAAGTACAAAAGGAGCAAGAGATTAAGGTATTTTTAAAGAGTTTTCCTGACTTCTTTATGCATTAGAATAGCAAAAGAGGGAAAATTTTTATTCTTTTGCAGGTTACTTCCTCGTAAGAAATTACTTCTCAGGCCAGACCTCTGACAACTGAGAAGGAGGAAAGGGAGTTGTTACCCATCTTCCTTTGCCCTGCCTAAGGACATCACTGCTTTTGAAACGTGCTCACCTTCATCTAATCCATAACCTAGAATCTCATTTACCTATTTACATTTTTGGGAATTTAAAGAGAGCCATCATCTTAAATGACAATTCCAATTGCATTGCCCAGTTAAAAAAATAGCTGCAAAGTTGTTTGTTTGCTGCACACATGTACACACAGAAATTCCAACAGGTACTTTTCACTGAAACATCAGTGTTGGTATACCTAAGGGAAAGGGGAAATGTCTGGACTTTTGAAAGGTTGTGCCTTTTTACTTTTCTTCCCTCTGATCACCTGGATCAGCTTGAAAGAGGCTTTTGATTATGTCTGAGACTGTTTGTTTTTATACTGCCTTAGAACTCCTCTACACAGCCTCAGGATGTGCTTTCCTAGTTTACAGTGCTGGCTACTAGCTCAGACTAGTAGAACTGCACAATGCTTAGAGACAACAACTGCGCTGCCGCTGCCTCAAAGATTCTTTTGTGCCAGCACTCCTTGCTTACTTTCTCCCTGTCTTCTCCCCTAAAACAGTCCAAGCTTTCCCTGGTACGGCATTACAGGATGTGCAGAATAAGATGCCATATACCCAGGGCATTGATCACCTATATAAAAAGGGAAAAGGAAAAGAAATCACAAGACACTAACGTATTTTTACACTTGCAACACTGAGCAGTCTCTCTCTGTATCATGATCTCATTTGCGGAAGCTCTGTGAAATCCTTACAGATGGGAAATTATTTCAGGTCATGTGTCAGATAACAGTGGTGATGTTTACCAAACACATTCAAAAATACATTTGGCAGATTATCAGCTGAAAAAACTACCCCAAATTTAAAAAAAACAACAGATTCTCAGTTTTAAAAAGCAAGCTCCTGATTTGCTATTAATTTTCCTTCGACTTATGTATTCTGACAAGTAAGTGGTTAAGTAATTCCAGCCGGGCATGCTAAACAACTGCTCAATATAGATTTGTTCCCAGAATAGGTTACTTGCAACACAGCCACTAGGGAGTGCTCTTGCTCTAATTTTCGACCTCTTTAAAGGCAGAATTGCCCCCACAATGGCTCACAGGAGCTATGATCATGAACAGCAAGAGCGCAACTGAGCCATCAGTCTGATCCAGATAGTGAACATTTTAAGCCTCTCAGTTGGCTATTAGTACAGAAAAGGCTAGCAGCAGCTGCAATTTGCCCAGTCAGCAGAGATAAGAAGCATCTGTGACTTTGAACAAACTGGAAGAGAAATTTGAGAAAAATGTGTTTCCTAACCCTATCCCTCCAAGTATAAATTGGGGTTTCTAAGCCAAATGGTGGCAGTCACTTTGCTAAACACAGCAATGGTATTTGTGAGGTTTATTCAAATACCCAAGAGAATATTTCCTCCTGCACAGAGTTTAAGTCAAGATAACGCAGGCATTTTGCACATAAAAAAGGGACAGACTATAAATAAATAACTTTACACTTCTATAAAAGCTCCCAGTGGAGGAACTTAAAGCTCACACATATTAATCAAGCCCCTGGTACTATTCCCTTTCCACAGATGGAGAAAGGGAAATTATTCCTCCAAGGCTGGAGAGCAAATAACTATGGTTTTGGTGAAAAGTGGGAACCACCCAACAAACTGTTTCAATAAATGCATGGGAAGTAGGAGAAGTATAGAGGTTTAAGGACAGGAATAGTTTATTTTGATATTACTTTACACCAGAGCCTTTGCATTAGTAGGAGCATTGCCTGCAGATCGTGGGAAGTGATTATTCCCCTCTATTTGGCATTGGTGAGGCCGCATTTGGAGTATTGTGTCCAGTTTTGGGCCCCCCACTACAAAAAGGATGTGGACAAGTTGGAGAGAGTCCAGCGGAGGGCAACAAAAATGATTAGGGGGCTGGAGCATAAGACTTATGAGGAAAGGCTGAAGGAACTAGGCTTGTTTAGTCTGCAGAAGAGAAGAATGAGGGAGATTTGATAGCAGCCTTTAACTACCTGAAAGGGGGTTCCAGGGAGGATGGAGCTAGGCTGTTCTCGGTGGTGACAGATGACAGAACAAGGAGCAACGGTCTCAAGTTGCAGTGGGGGAGATCTAGATTGGACATTAGGAAAAAGTTTTTCACTAGGAGGGTGGTGATGCACTGGAATTGATTACCTAGGGAGGTGGTGGAATCTCCATCTTTAGAGGTTTTTAAGCTGCGGCTTGACAAAACCCTCGCTGGGATTATTTAGCTGAGGTTGGTCTTGCTTTGAGCAGGGGGTTGGACTAGATGACCTCCTGAGGTCCCTTCCAACTCTGTGATTCTAAGTGACATGTGAAAGCCCTTATAAAATGGATTGTCTTGAAAGCACAAGGCAGCCAGTGGTTGCTTTTTAATTACAAAGGGGAGAACAAAGCTGATCAGTGTCAGGTTATTACTAGGGAACTCACATATTATGTTCCCAGGATAGGAAGTCCAAGCAAATAGTGTCTAGCCCTTTATCGAGGAAAATACAAGACCAAGAAAATGCATTCTGGGCTGTATATTTATTTATGACCAAGCAATAGCATGCATATTTATACTAAACACAGAACAGCCCTGAAGCCCTGGCATATCCAGTGCAATCTCAATATTGCAAAGCCAGGAGTCTCCTGTTTTAGACTGTTAAAAGCTGGGGGAGTCAATTAGGCAAGTGAGCAAGTGTGAGTAATATATGAAAGTGGGATCAGAGAAATATTGAATTAGTTTGGGGAACATTAAAAACCAGATTTGGGAAAAATGTTCAATACAACACAGTGACTTGGGTCTTGGTAGAAGCAGGAGTGTGTTTTTTAGGGTAATTATACTTGCCCTCCCGCTCTGCTGTCTGGAAGCACAGAGTGCGCCCGCAGACTGGGGAAGAACAAAAAGTCCACAATTAAAGATGACAAGCATGTCATTGCAACAGCGGCCTCATTTACAGCTGAGGACAGCAAACAGCAAGAGAAAAATGCAATGTCCTAATCCTTTCTAACAGGAAGGACCAAGGGGGGAAAAAAGGCATCATTTTCTTTTCTAAATGAAAGATTCAGTATCAACAACTAAAATAAAAAGGAAGAAGCCACATTGCCCTTTGCTTTGCCTTTAACTGACAGCACAGCAATGAATGATGCCATCTGAAATATTCTGCTGTGTCCTTCTGTGTCCTTCAAGAGGTTGGAGCAGACAGACAGGCTCATGACTGGCATATTTTATAGTAAGTACTTCCTGAAACTGGGTTCATGCACTCAGTTGCCACAATCTCCAGTGGCAAAACTAACACAACCACAGCAACACACCTTTACCATGCTGCTAACATCATTTTACCACAAAAGGCACCACTCCCACAAGGAGCACAACACAAACTGGTAGCTTGTGGCAGAGATGGGAAAACCGTATGTGTTCAATGCTATCATCAACTTTGAGCACCAAAAGCAACATGCACCAGTATCTGGTAGCCAGAAATCCTGATTCTAATGCAAGGTTAAAGCAAATGGATGCCATCTGATTTGTCACATAAGTGCCATTTTCTACTAAGAACAGTGCTTGTGCTTAACGCATCACACTGAGCCCAGCTTTCAGAGGCTCTGAGCATCCATCATTCCCACTGAAGTCAGGTCACGTATGGATTTCAAGTCCCAGACTACACCCCCCACCCCAGTTTTCATGCCCTGATTTAGTCTACTCATACTTGCCTCAAACGTGACGAAGTCATCAAATTCATCAGGACAGACTGAAGGTTCCTCCTCATTGGTATATCCCATATCATACAACTGGCTGTCAGAATCTGGAACAGAACAGAACAGAAAAGGTAAGCTGTTATTAGCAGGGAGAAAAGTTTTTGAGAGATCAGAAGTAGATTTCAATCCTAAAATGAAGAGCGTATCCCTGCGAGAGCTGGTAGTTGTGGGGCAGAGTTGAGAGAGGACTTAATTTTCAACAGAGGTAATATTTGAAATCATTGTTCAACACCCCAGTTTGACATCAGCTAAAGTCACAGGATTAGTCCAGTTAAAAAAGTGCTTCCCACATTAGGTCCTTGGAGTCCCTCCCCACCTTGAAGTCGATTGGCAGCTAGGTTACTCTCTTCCCCGCTCAACATACCCTGGCACAACTGCTGCCATCTCTCCTTTCTTTGCTCTTTATTCTGCTGTGCTATATTTGGTCACTCCTCTTTTCGCTGCTCTCCCCTTTCAATGCTGCCTTTCCCCACTTCCCCATTCTCCTACTCAGCAGAAGGGTAGGGGCAAGGGATCCATTAACTCCACACTAGACTGAACTGACTGCCCTAGGAATGTGGAAAAGAACAGGCTGCTGCTGAACCTGCAGTCATTACATCTCCATGAAGAGCCACTGTGACAGAAGGGCAGGGAAAGGGGGTGGCTTTCAAGGAGCTTTACTTTAGTACCCAAAACACAAGCATCTTTACATTAGAGCAGACCTCAGACCATAGAATTATTCTCAGCCCCAAGGCTCCCTTCTGCACAAGTCCTCCCTAACTCTCTGAGCGATACCGATCACTCCTCTGGTGGAGGACACATGGTCCAGGTTGAGAAACACTGGATTAAAGTCAGATACCTTATACTGTAGGCTCAAAATATATGGTGGGAGCAGGACCACATCTCTTGAACTTACACCTATCAAAGCCCTTTAACTTAGATAAAGTTAACCAGGGCAAGGAACCAACATGGACACTAGTGATTTGTGGGAAGCTCTAACCACATTGTATTTTGGAAACCGGAGGGTTTCCCCCTCACAACTGACAGAGGTGGATGGTCAAAGAGTGCAGAAAGCACAGCCCTTGTTCATATGTCCTTTAAGCTAGCTGTTTCCCAACAAACTGACTCTGAAGCCGATTCAGATCTCTTCGAGGTTCAGTTCAAATTAAGGTTTGTCTACACGTCATATGACACTTTGCTGCTGTGCTTGATCTCAACATTAAAACCACCAGGATAGGAATGTGTGTAAATTCCTCTGTAGAGTACGTTCCTTATATAATCACAGCATATGCTTTTTTTTTTTTTTTTTAAATCATATGAACACAAGTTCTAAGTCTGTCCATAAAAAATTAAGAAGCTTTTGCTATTAATAGATGTGACTTGTTATTAACAGTAGGAGGCCGCATGGTCTATTGGTATTATTATTTGCACAGAACACTGGATTGGGAGTCAAGAGACGGGGGTTCTATTTCCAGCTCTGCAATCATGGTCAAATTATTCTCCCCCGCCCCTTCTCCATTTCCCTTTCCAGCCATTTACTTGTCTATTGCAAACTCTCTGGGACAGGGACTGTCCCAATCTCCATTGTGGCTACTAGGCACTACTGGAATACAAACAAACAATCATCTAAACAAGCTGCTTTCAGTCAGTTCTATGTCAGGTATCCACCTGTTCTGCAATTTTAAAAGCCTGGGGAATAGAGATTTTACCCTAGGGGAGAAGAAAAACTTCCTCCGGCAAGCACCACCCCCAAGTGATGTTTACAAGAAAACTTCACTGGTATCATCAATAGGTCTTCTGAGCAGCAAAACCAAGGAGAGGGTCACAGGAGATGCTGCTCAGAAACCTGAGAAGCAGCAGGAACTCAAATCCCCCAGGAAGTGGTGAAGATGGTCTGAAACGTGCATACCTGGTTTAACTAGATTGCTGTATTCATTACAGTACATTTATTTAATCCCCTCTTTCAAAAAGGGTTGGGTTTGTTTTTTTTAAATTTTGAAAAAGGAGAAAACATCTCTTAAAAACAGGCCTGATTATTCCATGGCTCCAGATCTCCTTCACATAGGGTTACCAGATTTCAGGTTCCTAAAAAGAGGACACTGCCGGAGCGGAGGGAGGAGGAGTTCGAAGAGGGAGTAATAGTTGAGGGTGCTGGGGGGTGAGGGTGTGTGTTTGTGTACATACGTACACTTACTAGGAGGGGGTACCTGTAGCAGGGGTATTCACTGGAGGTGGTGGGCAGTGTCGCCTCCTGCCAAGGTGGCAGGGCAGGTCCAGAATGCAGCAACAGCCATCAGTCAGTGCCTCTCTGCAGGACCCCCTTCCCGCCCATCCAGGCTCTGGCTCCTCCCAACCCTGGGATCTGGTAGCCACAGGGGAATGGACCAATCAGCTGCGGATGGATGGGAGGGACCATTCAGGAAGTGGACCATTGAGTGTTCTTTCTGAGCTGCCATAACTGCTCTGCAAAAATCCCAGACATTGCCTGGTATTCAAAAAATCCACCCAGACAGAGGGTGGAAGATCAAAAAAGAGGCAATGTCCAGGAAAAGCTGGATGTATGGTAACCCTACTTTCACACCTGTCTCCTCCTGCCCCCTTTCACTCTCTCTAACTCACCCACAGCCAAGGGCTACAGTAATCTTCCCTAAAAGCTATCAAGGCTGCTCTTTCAACAGGCCAGTAAAAACAGAACATTATATAATAAACACACGCAGACACACATGGAAATCAGGCTCCGGCAGCTATATATAACTGTGTACCTTGGTTTGAGGGATACCCTCAGCACGTCTACGTACTGTAAAGCTGTCTGCCTCATTTGGATGAAGTCTGCAACACATCTCATTCAATTTTGAGGAGAATATGGACATAAGTTGCCCCATCTGTTTTTGGCATGGTTAAGCTGAAGAGGTATCCCTGTACAGTCAGATATTCTATTTTTACCATGATTTGTTCTTGGTAGCACCACTAAAAAGAGCTTTGCAAGAAAGAAAAATGTATAGGTTTCCCAATAGCTGACTGCACACTTGCCATCCTTTCATTCTGCAGGAGCAAGGATGGAGACAGGCTCGTTTCCACATCCCTCCAACTTACAACTGCTTTCTCCACTAACAGCAGAGCTGCAGAGAGCAGACAGTGAAGACAAAAAAAAAAGCGAACACGATGGGTTGAGATTTTTACTCAGCTTATTATCTTTCCTCTTATGGCAGGTTCTTTCCCCCAACCCCCTCCATCCCATATGGCGCTTTGTGTGTACCAAGGGTTGCTATGGAGATCTTGCCTGCCTGTCCTCCAACACAATAGACTGCAGTAAGCTTTCAAATTCCTATCCAAATGAGCAGAAAAACAAAAGAATTACCTAGCTGCTTATTAGGAGCTCCAGACCCATAAACACTGCCTTCACGTGGATGTACAAATACACATGTGAAGTCAGCAGGATATAAAAGACCCTACCCAGACTAGAATTTTTTCTGAAATGCTCCCACTATCACACTACCAGCAGTACAGCTCCACCAGCAGCAGCAATAGTGGGAGTTTTAGGCCAGATGTACACTTACCTAAAAATTCGGCGGCAGTCACTCAAGCTACACAGAGTAGCTGGCGTAACTCCCGTTGACTTCTTAACTTCTGTTGTACGCGGTGTCTTCAATGCACTGTGCCAACGGGAAATGCATTCCTGTTGATGCAACGCTACGCCACTTTAGGGGGTGGTTTTAGTGCATCGACTTCCGGATTGATTGAGCGGGTCTTCACTGACTGCTCAATCGATCCAGTAAGATCAGTGTGTACATAACCAGTGTTTACACATGGTAGACTATCAACCTGCTTCAACAGGCTTAGAACTAGGACAATGACATGGGAAACACCCCTGCAAACTCCCTCTTCCTCCCTCATCTGCTCTCCTCTAACTGGCCATGTGGCCAAGTGACTACATCTCTGATCTCCCTCACGTCCACGTCCTTCCTCTGACTTTCTGCTGGTTGTTTCCCCTCGCAGTACAAACATGCTTTAATCTCTCCAATTTAAACAAGGCACCTTGACTCCATTTGCCTCTCCATCCATCCCCACTTCTCCCCTTCGTTTGAGTTCATTGAACATGCCGTCTGGAATTCTCGTCTTTCAATTCCATCCCAGGCCCTCTCCAATCTGACTGCCATTTCTAGCGCCCCACTGAAACCATTCTCACCAAAGTCTCTACTGACTTCTTCTTGGCCACAGCTCAGAACCAGCCCCCACTATTTTCCTCCTCAGCCAGTCAGCTGCCTTCAACCCCACTGACCACACGCTTCATCTGATCTTGTCCTCCCCTGGTTCTCCTCCTACCTCTCAAATTGCTCCTTCTGCATGTCCTTCACAGGCTCCCCATTCCCACTCCAACTTTCTGTTGTGGTTCCACAGCGCTTCGTCCTTGGTCTCTTGTCTCCTTCTATATCTTGGCTGTGGGTAATTTTATCCGTGGACACATCCATAGAATCATAGAAGATTAGAGTTGGAAGGGACCTCAGGAGGTCATCTAGTCCAATCCCCTGCTCAAAGCATTCAATCATCAACATCATCTCTATGCCAATCACTCCCAGATCTACCTTTCTATTCCAGGCCTATCGTCTTTTGTCCAAACTATGTCCCAGCCTCCTTCTCTCGGTCATCTCCTCATGATATCCAGCTTTCAGGTTAAGCTCAGCATGGCCAGAACAGACTTCCTATTCCGCTCAAATGTGTCCTCCATTTCTTTATTCCCTGCCTTTCTCGATCTCTGTGGACATCACCACAAGCCTCATGGTCATTCAGAGCCATAATCTGGGTGTCATCTTCAACTCAGCCTTCTTTAGATCACTACATCCCAGGCTGTATCTAAATCTTGCCACTTCTTTCTGCATAACATCCCCAAGAAACAGCCTTTCCTACTTCATCCAGCATCTCACATCTCAATTACTAGAACATGTTCTTCTCTGGCTTTCACAAATCCCATCTTGCCCTGCTTGTATCCATTCAAAATGCTGCTACAATGGTCATTTCCCCATCTTATCACTTTGAGTACGTCACCCCTCTCTTTGCATCCCTCCACTAGTGCCTTTTTCTCCCTCCCATCCAACATAAGCTACTGATCTTTGCTTTCAGGGTCCTCCACAGCCTACCACCTCTCATACACTATCGAGATATGAATCACCTCTGATCAGCCATTGTCAAATATTCAAACAATCATCTTTATGCTTTCTCTCATACCACCCTACATTCATAGTGGGGGCTCCCCATAAACATCTGCAAAGCTCCCTCATTGTCCACATTCAAATCCCTTCCTAAACTCTCCTATGTTATGATGCCTACAAAAACACTCTTGACAATGGTTAGACAGATGATATACAGAGGCCACTGCCTATCACATGGACCCCTTGTGATCCCCTGGCCTGTCTGTATCCCCCCGTTATCTCATTTTATAATTCAATTGTAAGCTCCTTGGAGTTAGATCTTGTCTTTTTGTTTTGTGTTTATACAGCACCTAGCTAGCACAATAAGATCCTAATCCATGATTGGGGCTTCTAGACATTACAGCAGTACAATAATAGCATAGTTGGTACTATAATGGTGAAAAATTTCCCCCAAAAGTCTAGCCCAGACACTGTCACAAAGGGAGCAGGATGGGTTAATGTACTACACCTCACAATGGGAGGGCATGACCTCCTCGAGTTCTAGCCTCAGCTCTGACAGTGATGTCTGTGGCTTTGGCCAACTCATTGCAGCTCTCCGTGTCTCAGTTTTTCCATTTGTCAAAAGGGAGCTAATTCATTGGGATGATGTGAGGATAAGCATTTTTAAAGAGCTTTGTGGGAGCAGAAGTATGATTTCCTGAAAGGCTTGAGTTACACTACAAAGCAAAATGTGGAGCTATAACGCAGGAAGTCATGAGTAGAGATGGCTCCTGAAATAGATTAAAAACCAGCTTGCAAAGTGAAGCAGAGGATTTCAGTAGAAAGAGAGCACTTCAGAGTGGAGAGCAGTGACATGCAGGTCACTAGCAGAGCCAATAGTGTCTACTTAACTTCAGAATGACCTATAAAAATAGATCCTTTCAAAGGTGTTTAAATGAGTTGACAACACATACTGTATCTGGTGCTGGGAGCTACAGAGCCAACACACTCAGTGATTTGAACAGTAAGGATTACATAGGGATAATTTACTTGAATTAATCAATGTCAGGTAATGAGACTGAGAACAGCATGAATAGTAAGTGTAGAGAAGAGACTAGGAAAGAGACCTAGAGTCCTTGTAAAAGAGTTTGGGGCAGGGATAGGGTGGGAAGCAAGAGGACAGATGGAATCGTAGCATGAACCTCAGAAAGGTAGGCCGACATATTGTTTAACTCAGACAATAACTCGACACCAAAAAACGATGGACAGCAGTTAAGGGGACGAACCTATTTAAAAACAGAGTTTTAAAACAAGGTTGTCAAAAGTTGGAGTAAACACGAGAAACTGTCAGGGTTAGCAAGAGGTAAGGACTGACTCTGTCCAAGAGGGCAGAACACATCTGTACAAGCAGACCCTCAGCAGAGGGTCAAGCTTTTAACTGGATTTCTCAGGTTAGAGAGATACTAAATAGCTTGATTGGTATTTCCAGAGACATTGCTGCACCACATGCTTTTCTTTTAGTCCCAAAAACAGTCATCCGTTCTTACTAATTGCAGGACAGAATTAGCACTGGCCTAATAGTCTTCCTCCTTTAGGGAGGAAATGTACTTTATAAACCAGATTTCCATTTCAGCAAGAGGAGACCTTCACTTGGCAGTGCCTTCTCTATGTACAAATGGGTGGTACTGATCAGGGGCTGGACAGGGGAGGGGAACGTCTCACCCCTTTCCACACTCTCCCGTCTCATTTCTTTACACCAATTGCACTTTCGGACTCCACAAGTGGGCAACACTAGGGTTCTTTCTGCATTTCCACAGCTCGAAGACGGACTTAATTCTTAAGCATCCAAGGGCTCAGGATAACCATCTCTTCTGCTCTTTGGCTTCATGCAAGTCCCACAAAAGGAGCCAAGAACCGATGAAGGAGTCAGTCTGCTTCTCCCCAGCTTTGGAGAGTCACTCCCCCCGATCATGCTAGTGAATGGGGGATTAGATTATGGGAGCTACACAGTGCTGCTGTGAGACACATCATAAGGCTTTCAGCCCACACTCCATGCATTGTTAGAAGGACGAAAGCATCTGGGGACATGGGGGGAAGTGTTACAAAGTGGGAGAATTGTGAAGGGAGCAGTCAGGCCTGGAATATGGTGAGGAGAAAGCAGAGATCTAGGAAGGAACAAGAAGCCAAGGAAAGGAGTTTGGAGGAGTGCAAGGTTATGGATAGCTGCGGAGTGAAGATGACTAAAAGAACAGAATATGGGGCTGGTGAAAGAACTAGACAAAAGAGGGGGGCACAGAAGAGATCTCCAGTGTGCTGTAGGCCTGTATGTTCTCTCCCTTTAAGGGACAACTTTTTTCCATGAATCTGGGTATCTAAAGGGGAGTCCTTTTCTCTTCTTGTGACCCAGCCTCCTACTATCTGGAGGGATCATGCACTGACTGTGGTTAGGATCAGGGCAGCTTTCTATACACTATATAATATTACATCCAAAGCACTATGTTAAAAGAACTATATAAAGGTTGTGAAGTCAAGCAAACAAAATTTAGCAAGTGTCAGAATGAAGGTTGCCTGTGCACCCTTAATTTGGACCCCCCGGCCCTGCATGAATGATTATGTACACTAATTTGAGGTCTCCAGTTTGAAACACCTAGCTCCTGATTTTTCAGAGTACTCAGTATCTTTATAGCCCTTTATATGTTCAAAGCACGGCTTCAACCAACTTCAGTAGTCAGTGCTCAAAACTTCTACAAATCTGGGCCTAAGACTCCCAAGTTGGGCACTGAGAAAATGAGGAATACACAATCTGTAGCCAGCTGTTAAATTGAGATTAATCCAAAATGTTAAGTGACTTGCTCAGCATCACATAGGAAGACAGTAGCAGAGGCCGAGATAGAATCAAATTTCCAGAGTGGCATTGCACCTCCTTAATCAAAAAATCTTCCTCTTTTCCTCCAATCCCTTGCCTCATTTGCTACACATCTTCCAACTTTTGCAACAAGTTATGCAGGAGTTCTACAGAGAAGAGCCTCACTTGCTACACAACCCTGATTCATTCCCAGAATACCATCCGTCCTGGGCACTAATGAGGCAGGGTTCCTGGGGGGGAAAAGATAACGTCATCACGTAATTAAAAATTGTATCCTAATGCATATGCACATGGTTGCATATTTAGGTTGCAGGGGCAACCCTCATTCTTGTATGTCCTAACATAAGTGCTTCAATTTGCAGTCGTAACATTCTGTTGATGTAGGTTTTTTTAAATGTAAATTTCCCAACTTTGTTTTAAAAAATGAAAATCAGAAATTACATCATATGAAACCATGATATTGATCTACAACTTGGGTCATCAGCAGGGGTTCAGACCTTTACTTATATACCACAGATCCCTTGAACTAATGGAGTAACTGGCAGCAGTTGGCTGTGAACCACTCTGGATCAACCACCAGAGGGAGACGAGATCCATTGGCAAACTGTGTGTTTCAGATATTTTCTGACAGAGGAGCAATAGAGAGAGACTCAAGACTTCTGGATTCAATGCTCGGCTCTGGAGGGGAATGTGCTCCAGTGGCTATAGACTGTACTGCCCCGTAGCCTTGGCTGGATGCTGGCAGAGGGAGCACCATAAGCACAGGAGAGAGAGGTTCCCTAGTCTTGGTCCTGCTGGAAGCAGCTGTGGCACCAAGAACAATTGCGATGGTTATGATGATAGCTAACGCCAAATTGTGGTGGATACTGCCTTTTCCCAAGGCTCTGCAGATGGGCTCTGGTTCCTAACCCACATAATATAGGCCTCCAGCTCTGACAGATTTGCCAGTGCTACACACTAAAAGACTATCAATTAAATGCAAACTATTCTTACACTGTAACTTGTAAATAATGCACCACAAGGTGTTTTATAGTCCATAAAAGATAGAAATCCTATTGATAAATTGCTTTTGGTTTCCTGTAACATTATCCAGGATACAATCCGGACTGATGGACAACTGCGTACCCTCAATTCTCCAATCTAGTGTTAAAAAAAAAAAAAAAAAAAACCACTGCTGCACTGTGAGAACTGCCCCTGGTCTATTCACACACGACCTGCAGCATGCAAAATCACTCCCAGCTGAATCATGAGTGCTTGTAGCCAGACATTCCAGAATTATATTGCATAGCGACACCAGCAACCTCCCAATCCCAGATTTCTCCTCAAATGTGCATCTTGTATTGTCCAGCTCTTTCCTTCTGGTCAATACAAAAAACTCATAGAAAGTCAGTCATTTTATTAATAGAAAATGATCTGCACAAGCCCTGTTATCCCAAATGGAGGCTCCCAAACACTTCAATCCAAACACCCTGGCTTAGATAAACAATGAAGCAAGTTTAACTACAGAAAGATAGATTTTAAGTGATTACAAGTAATGAGGCATAAAAGTCAGAATTGATTACAAATAAATAAGAGGTAAAATGCAAACTAACACCTAACTTAGCGAGCTAAATGACTTCAAAGCAAAGATTTTACTCACCATATGCTTTTTACTGGCTGAACTCCTTCAGTCAGGACCCCTCCCCCAGTTCAGTGCTCCTTCAGGTGTCATTGACACCACTGAGCAGAGAGAAAGAGGAGCGCTTTGGGGCTTCTCTTCCCACTTATCATCGTTCTCTTTTCCCTTTAAGGATTATCTCCTGCTGGGGTTCAGGAGATAGGCGGTCTGAGGAATAGGTACCCCAAGCTTTTTCTTTGCCAATATGTAAATTTCTCACTCACACCCTTCATCCTGCCAAAGAACAGCCACTTCACCAGGTGCCAGTCCATTATGTTGATAACGTTGATACCTGGCTGAGATGTTGGCTAGTCTTTTGTCTCTGGGGAACTAGTCTGAAGCTGTTTTCCTAGACTTGGAACATGCCTTATACAGTAGAATTTTATAACTTTACATACATTTCACACATATTTTACAAGGAAAATAATGTTCAGCAGATTATGAGTTTTCAAATGATACCTCACAAGGCACACTTTGTACAAAATTTATCAAACTTGCAAAAAGGGTGAACATAAGAGTACAGACTGTCACACTTCATCTCCCTTTTCCACTCAACATTTGTTTTATTTCCTTAAGATATCTTTTTAAAATAAAAATTAGAATGGACTAAGAATACAATAAGAAAGAAGACTGACACTACATCCCTATTATGTTGCCGGTATAGAAAAAGTTGGTGAATTTGATTCCTTTAAAAAGGAGCAAGTCAAATAAATGATCTTTAACTCCCCTAATAACGACTTGAAGGCAGCCTTGAAAAATCATACTCCTGGGGGAATTACATGCCAAAAAATTAAAAATTCTGCACACAATATTTTAAAATTCTGCAAAATTCTGCATATTTGCCAAAATAACACAATAGAATCATGCCAGGTTCAATTATCTTGGTAATTTATTTCAAAACACCTGTCAGCAAGTATGTCTAACAATACAGGAAACAAAATAAGATTCAGGAAATGTTTTTTGACAAATAGATTTCTTACTAGGCATATTAATTACTCAAAGTTCTGTATTAACCTAAACTACAATACAGAAAGTATTTCCCGCACCCCTCAGAAGCAGTGCAAAGGCTTGGGGGAGTCAGAGCTAATGGAAGAACTGAGGGAAAAGGAAGAAATTGCTGGGAAGGAGCCTGGGAGTGAATCTGGAGGGCTGTTGGGTATGGCTGGGAGAAGTATGGAACAGGTTTTGGAGGTTGGGGGGAACGGAGAGGGATTATTAAGGAGTTGAGGAGCTTCCCCAATGCAGACCCTGGAAGACCCCTAGCTTTTCCCATTCAGCCAGGCACATCTGCCCCTGTCCCCATGTGGCCCTGTACCCCCACTCCACATTCAGCCAGGCAGATCTGCCCGTCCCCATGCAGCCCTGCACCCCAACTCCCATTCAGCTCCTGCTCAATGTTGTCACCGCACTAACTCCTGTGATCCCGCCCCAGTCTGTGACTCCCCACTACCAGCCCTGTGTGCCTCACTCTGTCTGCCCCCCCCCAATATCCCGTGCTGCCTCACTTGGCCTCGCAAGTAGGGCGCTGAAAGGAAGGCAGCCTTTGCCCCTACCCTTTCCGCTGCTTTGGTCATGAGCCAGCTGCCCTCTCTTCTGGTGTCACATCATTCCGGGGTGAGCAAAAGGTATAATAGTAGCGTGACCGCTCTCATGGCTTTCCTTCGGCTCCCTGTCAATTATCAATTGTTCTGCGGGGGGGGGGGGGGGGGGGGGGGGGGGGGGGGGGGGGGGGGGGGGGGGGGGGGGGGGGGGGGAGGAAGGAAGGAATCTGCAGGGATGTTAATTCTGTGCTTGCACAGTGGCGCCAAATGCCGCCAGGAGTATCATTTATTCAGTTGGGTCAGCTCTGTATTTTTGGATAGGAGAAAGATCCTTAGTTTTTTTCCTGCAGTTAGATTTTGTGGCGGGGGTGGTAAGACTTTATTACTATTTTGTCTGGCTGTTTGAAGGGGCGAAGGAGTAAACAATGCCATGTGTACATAATAAACATATTCCTGCCGCCCCCTTCCCCCCCCCCCCCCCCCCATTAGGTTATACTTTAAAACCAAACCAAACCACTTGTGATAACATTTCCTCTGATTAAACAATCTGTTGGATCTCTGCTTTCAGTGTTTCCTCACTCACACTACACTTCTCCCACCCTTTCTTCTTACTGCTCCATTTGGCCCTTTCCATTCTTGGAGTTGCATCTTCCTCTGTGTTGCCCCTAGTGCTTGGATCAGCCCCCCATCTTCTTGGCCTTAAAACCCACTTATTTCTGAATTCCTTCATCCTTGGTTCTCACCTTAACCTCTCTCAGGCATCTTATTTATTTTAGAAATTTCCTGCTCCAAACTGCTGAGAAGTCTGACCCCCCAACCTTGACTCTCACACCTGGCCTACACTTAATTCTTTTTTTGCTGGCATAGCAATGTCAGTTAGTGTAAAAAAGCAAACAAACAATCATACTCCTATGCTAGCAAAAGCCTTAGGGAGGGCATAATTATCCTTTTGCCAGCATAGCGTATTTAGTTTGGGGAACTGATTTAAGCTATACAAGCAAAAGAATTATTCTGACGATATAAACTGCATTTCCATGAGGTGGTTTTGCTACCCGCAAACCCTGTCTATTATAGAGAAGGCCTCAGATCTAAAGGCGAGGACAAGCCATCAGAAAAAAAAGATACTTCTTTTGTAAAACAGGCAGATCTAAAGTCACCGAAACAATCCACAACAATTTTACAGTCACTTTTCAAAGCAGAAATCCACTTAAATTCAGAGGGTCAAAGCAGTTAGGAAAAAGGGACAAAGATTGGTCATGGTGGCATTTTGATAGTATGGAAGAGAATTTAACCAGAGAACATTTAAAATGATGGCTCAGAACTCTTGAAAAGCACAGGGAAAAGGGTAATTTTTTCGCTTCCATTTATTTTTATTTTCAGTGATTTTAAAATGAGTGACTGTTTCATGGCTCCTGGCAAAGCCACACTTGTTTGCAGTGCTTCTTTTGCTGCCAGATCTCATTGACTAAAGGAACTGAATGCACATGGACAGTTAACAGGGTCACCACTTCTCACAGGAAAGTATACACAGCAGAAACACATTTCAAAACAGCCATTTCTGCAAACCCAAAGGAAATTTTTAAATGATGCACATGAAACTTTTCTCCAAGACTGCAGGCAGATTGAAGGATTAAAAAAAAAAAAAAATACAAAAAACAATCTCCCACACACCAGGCTTAGGACAATACTGGACCACAAGTTACACATGAATTTGTGAAGTCACATGGAAACAAAATAGCCCTGTGAGATTTTGGGCTGCAGAAGCATTTGTCTTAGAATAAGGTGGTAGCAGTCTTATCTCCATCTGCCTCTCGCACAACCACATTTATAATATTTGATTCACTGCTTGGCATCAGAAAAATTCCTCCAGTTGGAGAGAGTTCAGAGAAGAACAAATAATCAGGGAGCTGAAGGGATTGATTTAGGAAGAAAGATAGCATGCATATTAGCCTATATATATAGGCTATATATATATATATATATATATATATATATATATATATATATATATATATAGGCTAATTGCTTGAAAGATGACAAAGGATAGGTAAGAGGTGTAATATATATCAAGCACATCACCGGGCAGACAGACAGTACCGGGATGAGTAAGCCGGAGCACCACCGCAAGGAATTTATAGATTAAAGGACTATCTTCACCACATAATTGACTCAATGAGGAACAATCCACTATTATGGACATACCTACTCCCCATTAACCGCATCCTATGTAACCCCTGCAATAAGTGATGTTCCCAAATTATTGATCGCTTGTACTATTAACTGTCAAACCTATTACCCCCTATCCAGGATACCACAGATTATCCTTTCATTGTACTCCCTGACTCCCAACCAAACTCTGTACCCGCTAATAATCTGTACATTATGCCTGCATGTCCAGGAATTCTTATGTTTAAACTCTGTACCTGACCATTTTTAAAAAAAAAAACATTATCTTTAATAAAATTTGAATGGTACTGTGACCCGTTCGTGCCTAGGGTAGCCACCTGAAAATGCCAAGGTCAGGGTGGGCTGTAAAAGGAGAGCAGATTCTCCTAGCATTGGTGGGTGAGACTGAAGTCAGACTTCCCAACCAGCCACAAACAGTGTTTCTGATTCCCTACACTGGTTATCAAGAAGCCAAAATAAAAATATACACAGCCCCCTTTACTGCATTTTAGTCTCTGGCTCCCAATCAGCTACTAGGTCCAGTAAAGAAACCAGTTATTTAAAACTCTATGCTCTTTACCAAAAAGGTTCCTCCTGACCCCAAAGAGACAGCCACGGTACCAGATCAATATAAGTTTGGATCTTACCCAAAATACCACACTGCCAGCCAATCCTTTAGTAACTAAAACTAAAGGTTTATTATAAAAAGAAAGAAAGAAACTATAAGAGAAGTGTTAAAGGATTAAAGCAATCAGACACATACAATTGATTTGAAAGTCCATATATATCAGGTTTCTAATAGAATTGTGGAGTTTGCAGGCTTGTATAGTCCCTCTGGTATACATCCAGAGTACCTGGATGGGTCTCAGTCCTTTGTTTCACAGCTTAAGTTCAGTTCAGTTGTAGAGGAGTTGATCCAGTAGACTGAAGATGACAGAAGACACCTGCCTTTTATGTCCTTTGCCCTTTGCCATGCTGCTTGTGGAAATTAACAGGAATAAAATGGAATCCAGGGTCACATGACTGACTGGTGACTCATCAGGTATATCCCTGGCTTCTCCCCCCAGGCCCATTGTACCTGTGAATTTCCTTAATGGGCCATTAAGCAGGCTAGTGCTGCAGCCATCCTGTCTGGGGTGTCGCCCAGAAACAGTACAATATGAAACACATATATCCATACCTTCCATTACACCCATAACACATGAACATAAACATTATCACCTTACTTAGCACATTATAGCCTTTCTAACAGTACCTGACATGGCATATCTCACATGAATTATGATGATTCTGATGTATTGATGTTAAAAAAATATAATAAATGCCCCTTCCCACAATCCAGCCAGTGTGACAGGTATAAAGAACCAAGGAGAAGTACCGTTTGGCATAATAAAGTGTCGATAACTAGGGAGAAAGGATAAAGATTAACAATTGGATCATTTAGGCTGAATATCAGGACAAGTTTCATGACAACACAATCTATTATACGATGTAATTTCCCCAGTGAAGCAGTGGAAGCCACTTCACATGGCATGTTTAAAACAAGATTGAACAGAACATTAGGAAATGCTCGAGAGAGAGAGACTTGTTGACCTAACAAGAGGCTTCCTTAGAAGACATCACAATATTCTCCCTCTTGGATCTCAAGCTTCTAATGCATGACTTGAAGCTGGGATCCAAGGGTCAAGTGCTATTCCAAGAGAAAGAAGCTACAAGGGAGTCAATTATCCCCTCTCTAAAGATACCAGATTGACCTTACTCCTAGTGCAAGACAGACAATCTAGTCAGAGATTTGAGACCCAGGAATGAAATAATCTCTCCAAAGAAACAAAAGTACAAGTTAGTTATATTTCTTCCACCTGCATAGCCTCAGAACTACAGCCTACTCGTTTTCTTACAGGGGCTTCAACTCGAGGCCAGGACTCCTCGGGGGTGTGGTGGGAAGGGGGACAATGACAAGGGGAGCAGAAGAAAAAGAGTCCTAGCTGTCTCTTATATCTCCCCCAATCACCTGTGCAGGAGCAGCAAATCACCAGGCACTTCCAAAATGACTGGGCCAACAGAATCTACTACCTTTCACAGCCTGTGATCGTTTGCTGTTCTTTGCCCAGTGACTGTTCTAATACCTTGCTCTTCCTGTATTTAATAAATACATTTAAAACATGCATTTTCCCCTCAGCCACCATTCTGCTACCCCTCCCTGTCTTCCACATCCAGGGCACCTCCCATGCCACATCAACTCCCTCCAAACCAATCCCACTCTTGTGCATCCCCCGCCCATCTCCCTCACTCCTAATATCAATGTATCTCCATGTCACCGCCCCAACACACACACACACACACACACACACACACCCTTTCACATGATTCAGACCCATCCCTTGGTCACACTAGGCTATGCAAATTTATCACCCTTACCCTCACCCTGATGAGATTTTAAATTAGGTGTGATACTCCTGCACGGGATGGCATGGAATTTGATGCACTTGGAAGAGAAACTAAAATAAACAAAATAACTTTCAGACAAGTAAGAGATTCCTATGCAAATCCATCTCATTCGGACCCTGAGGGCTGCTAAACTATAGCAATGGTCTTATGGGAGCATGTTTGAGTAATTCCCTGTCATCCTCATTCCAGGGCTGCAGAGAGGAGGCCTATGGAAATTGTAGCTACAACCTTCTTGCATTTCTCTTGAAACTAGGTCAACGTACTATGTCATCTGCTGTCGTTTTGGGGCAAACATACTACTAACCAATGGACAGTGGTCCAAATTCATTCTTGATGTAACTATTTAACAAATCATTGAAGTTACACCACAGAAGAACTGGGCCCAAATAGGCATAAGTAATTTTAAAGATACAAATACTTGCTTTTCACTACTCTTGCTGAATGCGGAAGCAAATTTAGTTATTCATATAAACAGAATCTTAGAGCATAGTTTCTCAACCTGTAGTATGCGAACTCTTGGGGGAATGAGAAACACAGGCAGGGGATACTCGGCAAAAAACCCAGTGAAGGGAAGCAGGCAGCAGCCACCGACTTCTGTGGAAGCCAGGCGGTAACCTCCTGCTTCCCAGCTGGGAGGCAGGTGGCAGCCACCAGCTTCTGAGGGAGGCAGGCCCACCTAGTCCCACCTCCTAGCTGGGAGGTGGACGGCAGCTGCACCAGTCCTGGGAAGCTGGGTAATAGCCGCCAGCTTCTTGGGATGCCGGGTGGCAGCCAACTGCGTCCAGCCCAGTCCCAGCTCCCAGGTGGGAACCCGGCGGCAGCCTTCTGCACCCTGCAAGCTGGGTCCACAGCTGAGTGGCTGCCACCCGTGACCCGGCTCTGAGGCTAGGGACAGCCTCTCATGCCCCGGCTTGAAGACGGGCAGCAGCTGCCTGCCGCCTGTCCACATCCCCAGGTCCCAGCCTGCATGGAAGACTCCTCCGCCCCAGCTTAGAGCAGGTGGCAGTCACCCACCTCCCCAGCTGGCAGCCAGGCTGCAGCTGCCTGCAACTTGCCCAGGTGGCAGCTCTCCTCCCTGGCTCAAAGCCTGGTGCCCAGAAAGCCAGGCAGAGAGCCCAGCAGCTTGCCCAGTCCTGCCTACCAGCAGGTTTACTTGTCAATTTCACTGCTCTAGTTGTGTAGCAAAATTGACAACTATGACAGCCCCAGATTTTACCAGTATAAAAATATTAAGAGGGGCCCACACAGTGTGATTTGCCCCAGGCCCGCATCCCCTAGGGACTACCATTGGGAGTGCTGCTATGCACTCTGGTGGGCTGCTAGAGCCTGCTCATATCTCACAAGTTCCCGCTTGTGTGAGAACACCACGTGATCGCGCCATCAGGCCATAGTGATTGGCTGGCGTTGACCTTTGCTCCTATATGGAGGAAGGGGAGGAGGGGAGAAACAGCGGGGGTTTTGTGATCTGCTACAGCCACACAGCACTGCAGAACTCAGAACTCTCCTCCTTTACGAGAAATATAGTTGTCCAGTGGTAAAGGTGAAAAAGATTGTATTTCTCAGAGTGGAAAATTGAGTGTTGTGGTATTTACTCAAATTTTCAAAAGTTAGAGGGTACTTGCTACTTAAAAGGTTGAGAAACACTGCCTTAGAGTATATAATATGTTCTGAGAGAACTGTGTGTGTGCTACTGCACATGAACCTCTAACAGTGACAGAAATATTTCATGGTTGAAGAATGTTTACTTATTCTCCACCCTAACCACAGTTCTTACTTTTACTCCATCAACTCGGAGGGGAGACAAACTGCTGTCTGTGATTAGAGTATCCAGTGAGATTTGGCTAACAGGAAATTCTACTCTTTCATTCAAAAGAGATACCTATATATAGTCTCAAGAATGTAACTTGCAGGATTGCAGTAGTCACACAATTTACCTTAGTAAAATTCCTACTAGGCTGAAATTGCATGATTCTATCTGAAAAGAGGGACACTTTCTGAAACTGATTTTTCCCCCAAAAGTGGCATTCAAGACAATCAAGTTTAGAGGCCAAGCTCAACCAGCTTTAAAATATTGTCCTGGGGTGTGGGAGGTACTCTGAATTCCTCCTTATACTCTCTTCTCATGACTTGAGTGTGGTCTCCACCACCCAGTACATGAGGAACAATTGCATTTCCTCTGTAACAGCAACTAACTCGTACACTAAACCCAGAATTATACTGTAATGAAATGTTAAACTGCATCACACCATTCAGTTACTAGGTGACGCTGTGTGAAAAATACATTATTGAAACAAAGCTCTGTGGACAGTCCATGTATGGTACAGATCAACAGGGCAGGACTCAATGGTACTGGTGCATAAATGAGAAAATTCAAAGATACCATGATGCTTGTACAACCCACTATAAATAATGGGTAAAGCAGCATATTTTCATGGGGGAGCGAGAGAGGTTAGAGTCCCAATGGATAAAGCTTTTTAAAGAATAATTGAGGGAAGAAAAACAATGCATTGAAATATTTTAAATATAGTGCTTCAGTCTTTTAAAAAAGGACTTTGAGGCATGTGGGGACGAGAAAGATTGCCCCCCTTCCACCACTGGGGGAGACACCTGTCCCCAAGTCTTTCCATGAACCAACAAATGCATCTCTTATGAAATCAGGAGACTCCATGATCTACCAGGCAGGACTTAAGTCAGTGTCAATAAAAGGAATGAGTGTCCTCTTTAAAAAGGAAGAAAACAAAGGGACTAAGAAATACAAAAGACAAAGACACCTTACACTTGAGCAAATTAATCCTCCCACTCCCACAATTTAGAGCAACCATATCTCTCTATAGGAGTCGTACCTCATTAAAGATACCTGCAGTCAGCTGAAAGAGTGTTGCCTTTCTATCCTATTAAACTATGTAGGCGTCACGAGATATGTTCTGAGCTGCTAAGATGCTCCCCTATGAGTTTTTTTGTTGTTGTTTTTACTGAACTACCATAAATATTAAAAGATAAATGCATTTAGTTGCTAGGATTTAGCCTATTTTGACAGGAGGGGGCAGAAGAGAAGGTTACTCATCTGTGCTGTAACTGAAGTTCTTCGAGATGTGTGTCCCTGTGGGTGCTCCACTTCAGGTGTCTGCTGCGCCCTCACGTCCGGATCAGAGAACTGTCATCAGTGTCCACTCGAGCCACACATGATCCAAGTCCCTCCGTTCCTTCTCTACTCGGGAGCAATATAGGAGCTCCAAAGTAGAGAGGAGGAGGGAGGATAGTGGAGTACCCACAGGGACACATCTTGAAGAACCTCAGTTACTGCTCAAGTGAGTAACCTTCTCTTCTTCATCGAGTGGTATCCCTGTGGGTGCTCCACTTCAGGGGAGTATGGAGCAGTATCCCTCATTTGGCGGCAGGAACTTCAGCGTTACTGTGGTCTACGGATGATAGAACATTTAGACCTACAGTTGCATCTGAAGCTTGATCAAGGGCGTAATGTTTGGTAAACATGTGTACAGAGGCACATATAGCCGCTCTACACGTCTGCTAGGGAAACGTTCTTAAGGAAGGCTGTGGATACTGCCATTCTTCTGGTGGAGTGTGCTCTGATCCCTTGAGGGGGTTGCACATTCTTTAGGGTGTAACATAAGTGGGTGCAGTCTTTTATCCACTCAGAGAGTCTCTGTTTAGATATGGTCCACCCCCCCACCCTTTAGAGCATTCTGCAATGGACACAAAGTCTTGATGTTTGCCTGAAGGATTTATTCTTGTCCATGTAGAACGCTAATGCTGGTCTGACATCTAATGTGTGTACTGAAGCATTCTGGGAGTTCTCATGCGGTTTCAGATAGAACATAGGTAGGTGTATTTGTTGGTTAATGTGGAACAATGAACTGACCTTTGGCAGAAATGTTGGGTGGGGATGTAGGGTGACTTCATCTTTGTAAAAGATTGTGTAGGGTGGGTGCACCACAAGAGCCCCGATTTCCCTTACGCAACATGCAGATGTTATAGTCATGAGAAAAGATACTTTCATGGACATGCGTATGAGGGAGCATGTCACTAATGGTTCAAAAGGATGTCAACTAAAGTGTATAATACTAAGTTCAGGTTCCACGGGATAGTGGACCTGTAGTTCTCCAGGGATGTGTTTTGTATGCTGCTAAGGAATCGTTTGGGTACGTAAAAATAGTCGTCTGCTGTTTTCAGGTGAAAGGCAGCTATAGTGGCCAAGTGGACTTTGAGAGAGCTGAGTGACAGGCCTCAGTTTTTGAGTTTGGGCATGTACTCCAGTACATTTGGGACTGAAGCCGATACAGGTAAGATATGTTTGTTTTTATACCATTCATTGAACCTAGTCCATTTTTGGAGGCAAGTTCTGAGAGTCGTTGATTTTCTGTTCAATAACACTTTTTTGACCTCTGTTGAACATTCTAACTCTTCCCCTTGAAACCATGTAGGAGCCACGCCATGAGATGGCGTTTGTCTAAATGTGGATGCAGAGTTTAGCCGTTGTCCTGGTGCGTGTTGGAAGGACTACTGGTGTGCACATCGACATCTGGCGCAGGTAAGGATACCACACTTGGATCGGCCATAAGGGTCACTCTCGCTGTCAGAGCATATTTTGTATAGGACTTTTAGGATCATCAGTATGGTGGGACACGTAGAGTAGACCTCTGTTCCAGCTGATAAGGAAGGTGTCACCCCAGATCTGGCACCCAAACCCCCCCTGGAACAGAATAGTGGGCATTTCTGGTTCTGTTGGGTTGCAAAGAGGTTGGTGGTGGGATGGCCCTACTGCCAAAAAAATGTTTTGCAAGACAGTGTCGTTTAGTTCATAGAATCATAGAATATTAGAGTTGGAAGGGACCTCAGGAGGTCATCTAGTCCAATCCCCTGCTCAAAGCAGGACTAACCTCAGCTATATCATCCCAACCAGGGCTTTGTCAAGCCTCAGCTTAAAAACCTCTAAGGATGGAGATTCCACAACCTCCCTAGGTAACCTATTCCAGTGCTTCACCACCCTCCTAGTAAAAAAACTTTTTCCTAATGTCCAACCTAGACCTCCCGCCCTGCAACTTGAGACCGTTGCTCCTTGTTCTGTCATCTGCCACCACCGAGAACAGCCTAGCCCCATCCTCCCTGGAACCCCCTTTCAGGTAGTTAAAGGCCGCTATCAAATCCCCCCTCACTCTTCTCTTTTGCAGACTAAACAAGCCCAGTTCCCTCAGCCTCTCCTCATAAGTCCTGTGCTCCAGCCCCCTAATCATTTTTGTTGCCCTCCGCTGCACTCTCTCCAACTTGTCCACATCCTTTTTGTACTGGGGGGCCCAAAACTGGACACAATATTCTAAATGCGGCCTCACCAATGCCGAATAGAGGGGAATAATCACTTCCCGTGACTTGCTGGCAATGCCCCTCCTAATGCAGCCCAATATGCCATTAGCCTTCTTGACAACCAGGGCACACTGCTGACTCATATCCAGCTTTTTATCCACCATTACCCCCAGGTCCCTTTCTGCAGAGCTGCTGCCCAGTTCGTCGGTCCCCAGTCTATAGCTGTGCATGGGATTCTTCCTTCCTAAGTGGAGGACTCTGCACTTTTCTTTGTTGAACCTCATTAGATTTGTTTTGGCCCAATCCTCCAGTTTGTTTAGGTCACTCTGTATCCTATGCCTACCTTGCAGGGTATCTACCACTCCCCCCAGCTTAGTGTCGTCCGCAAACTTGCTGAGAGTGCAATCTACCCCATCCTCCAGATCATTAATAAAGATGTTGAACAAAACTGGCCCCAGGACCGACCCCTGGGGAACTCCGCTTGTGACCGGTTGCCAGCTAGACATGGAGCCATTGATCACTACTCGTTGAGCCCTATGCCCTAGCCAGTTCTCTATCCATTTTATAGTCCATTCATCCAACACATACTTCTTTAACTTGCTGATAAGAATACCGTGAGAGACCTTATCAAAAGCTTTGCTAAAGTCAAGGTATATCACATCCACCGCCTTCCCTACATCCACAGAGCCAGTCACCTCATCATAGAAAGCAATCAGGTTGGTCAGGCATGACTTTCCCTTGGTGAATCCGTGTTGACTGTTCCTGATCACCTTCCTCTCTTCCAAGTGCCTTAAAATGGATTCCTTAAGGACCTGCTCCATGATTTTTCCAGGGATTGAGGTGAGGCTAACCGGTCTGTAGTTCCCTGGATCCTCTTTCCTCCCTTTTTTGAAGATGGGCACTATATTTGCTTTTTTCCAGTCCTCAGGGACCTCCCCCTGTTGCCACGAGCTTTCAAAGATAATAGCCAATGGCTCTGAAATCACCTCAGCCAACTCCCACAGCACCCTCGGGTGCATCGCATCCGGCCCCATGGACTTGTGAATGTCCAATCCTTCTAAATAGTCTTGAACTTGAGTCTCATTCATGCTTCTGTGTCAAGTTTCTGCGGAGGGTGTCTGCCGTTATATTCTAGGGCCCTGGGAGACATGAAGCTGAGATACTGATGCTATGATGGATGCACCATATCCATAGTTTCATTGCCTCTCTGCATAGTGAGTATGATCAGGCTCCCCCTTGACTATTTACATAATACATGCATGCAATGTTGTCCGTCATGACTTTTATTGTTTTGTTCCTTATAAGAGGGAGAAAGTGTAAGTATGTGTTGCATACTGCCTGAAGTTCTAGCAGGTTTGTGTGTAGGGACATTTCCAGTCGAGACCACCTGCCCTGTATGGTGTGGTGTAATAGATGTGCTCCCCATCCGATAAGGGATGCGTCTGTCATGAGTATAATCGAGGGCGGTTCCTGGTAGAATGGGATGCTGGCCAGCATGCTGGAAGGGTAAATTCACCACAGTAGAATCATAGAACATTAGAGTTGGAAGGGACCTCAGGAGGTCATCTAGTCCAACCCCCTGCTCAAAGCAGGACTAACCTCAGCTATATCATCCCAACCAGGGCTTTGTCAAGCCTCAGCTTAAAAACCTCTAAGGATGGAGATTCCACCACCTCCCTAGGTAACCCATTCCAGTGCTTCACCACCATCCTAGTAAAAAAACCTTTTCCTAATGTCCAACCTAGACCTCCCGCCCTGCAACTTGAGACCGTTGCTCCTTGTTCTGTCATCTGCCACCACCGAGAACAGCCTAGCCCCATCCTCCCTGGAACCCCCTTTCAGGTAGTTAAAGGCCGCTATCAAATCCCCCCTCACTCTTCTCTTCTGCAGACTAAACAAGCCCAGTTCCTTCAGCCTCTCCTCATAAGTCCTGTGCTCCAGCCCCCTAATCATTTTTGTTGCCCTCCGCTGCACTCTCTACAACTTGTCCACATCCTTTTTGTAGTGGGGGGCCCAAAACTGGACACAATATTCTAAATGCAGCCTCACCAATGCCGAATAGAGGGGAATAATGACTTCCCGTGACCTGCTGGCAATGCCCCTCCTAATGCAGCCCAATATGCCAGTAGAGAGTTGTTGACATGGTTGAGTATTGTGTCTGCGAGGTTTGTACAGGGTGGATAGCCATGTTTGTAGGCAGCGCATCTGCAGATGCATGTGCCTTACTACATATCTCATGGCTACCATGTGGCCTAGAAGTTGGAGGCATATGTGGGTCATGAGAGTGGGGCTGTTTCTTAGAGAAGAAACTAGATTCCTGATGGCACTGAATCTCTTCTCTGGCAGTGATGTCTTTGTTGAAATTGAATCGAGGTGCACACCTATAAATTCTAGCTGCTGTACTGAGACCAGTGTAGATTTTTGGTGGTTTATCATGAGTTCCAGTGTTTGGAATAGTGATGTTGTTCGCTAGGTGGCTGTTAATGCCTCTATTTGAATACTTGCTTTTAATAGGCAATCATCCAGGCATGGAAATATAATTATACCCTCCCTGCAGAGGTATGCTGTCACCACAGCTATTATCTTTGAGAATACCCTTGGCGCTGTGGAGAGGCCCAAGGGAAGTACTCTGAATGGGCAGTGTGTCTCTCAGGATGAACCTGAGAAACCGTCTGTGTGCAGGGTGTACAGGCATGTGAAAGTCAGTGTCCTGCAGGTTGAGGGCTGAAAACCAGTCCCTTTGTTCCAGTGCTGGTATGATGGCCAATAGTGTGACCATTTTGAACCTTTGTACTCTTACAAACTTATTTATCTTTCTGAGGTCTAATATAGGTCTCCATCCTCCATTTTTCTTCTGGGTAAAAGTATTGGGATAGAAACCCTTCCGCATGTATTGTTGTGGTACCTGTTCTATTGAACAGAGGGATACTAGTGTGACCCGTCCGTGCCCAGGGTAGCCAACTGATAATGCCAAGGTCAGGGCAGGCTGCAAAAGGAAAGCAGATTCTCCCCGCGCTGGTGGGTGACACTGAAGTCCAGCTTCCCAACCAGCCACGGACTGCTTCTGATTTCCCCACACTGGATATCAAGAAGTCAGTCTACAAATGCCCACAGCCCCCTTTACTGCATTTCAGCTCCAGGCTCCCAAATCAGCACTAGGTCCAGTAAAGAGACCAGTTATTTAAACTCTATGCTCTTTACTAAAAAGGTTCCCTCTGACCCCAAAGGGTCAGCCACAGCACCAGATCAACATAAGTTTGGATCTTACCCAAAATATCATGCTACCAGCCAATCCTTTAGTATCTAAAACTAAAGATTTATTGTAAAAAGAAAGAAATAAACCATGAGAGTAATATTAAAGGGTTAAAGTAAATCACAGATATACAAATGATTAGAAGTCCATATACATCAGGTTTCTGGAAGAAATGTGGAGTTGCATGCTTGTATAGTTAGTTCCCTCTGGTTCACATCCAGTACCTGGATAGGTCTAAGTCCTTCAGTTCAGTTGTAAGATGGATTGATCCAGAGATAGGTGTGTGTCTGCAGACTGGACAGGAGCAAAGACAAAATGGATCCTATGGTTTGATCTTATAAACCCCTTCCACCGGCCATGCAGCCTGTAGACAGTCAAGACCCAAAATGGAATCTGGAGTCACATGGGCCAATCCTGGTGCCTCTTCAGGTGTGCCTGGGGTCCATAGTCACATGGGCCAATCCTGATGACTCTTCAGGTGTGCTTGGGCCCCTCCCATCTGAGAGTGCCTCAATGGGCCATTAAGCAGGCTACTGTCTTGCTGCCTCTCTGTCTGGGGTGTGTCCCAGCCAGCCCAAATTGACATACAGAAATAGCAATACCTCCATAAACTTTCATTTTACATATAATACATGATCATAAGCATTAGTATCTTACTCAGCACGATATATTCTTTCTAATGGTACCTGACATGATGTATCTCACACGCATTAACATGATTCTGCCATCCTGATGTCACACAATATACTAAATGCCCCCCCACTCAAGCCAGTCCACGTGACAACTAGATGATCTACTTTTTGTTGAAGGAGGTGCTCGTGGGGAATGGGGATTGGGTAGTAGGTATGTAAGTGAAGGGGATGGAGTACCCCGAGCGTATAATTTCTAGTACCTATTTGTCCGATGTTATGGATGCCCAGATAGTTTGGAATGGACAGAAATGGTGGCCGAATATCGTGGTGGGTAATCTTTGCACTGGAACTTGAGGGAGGACGTTCAGGCCCTCGACCAAACTTTCAGAAGTGTTGTTTTGATGACGGTGGCTGAGATGTTGATTGCTGCTGTTGCTGGCTATTTTGTCATCTTCTCTGAGGTCTTTGCTTTGCTCGATTCAGGTCAGATTGTCTCTGTTGATATGGATATTGAGGATATCTCCTTTGACAAAGCTGATATCTGTTTTGGCTCCTTCTCATTGCAGGAGCGTATATATCGAGGGTCTGCAACGTCACTCATGAATCCTTCATTGCATGGAGGACGTCATCTGTTTTCTTGCCGAATAATTTGGCTGTCAAATGGGAGATCTTCGATGGTGGATTGTAGATCTCTGAGTAGGCCCGCTGAATGAAGACAGGAAGCTCTCCGCATGACGATCGCAGTGGCCTTGATTGTGGCAGCTGTGTCTGCTGTGGCAAGAGTGGCCTGCAGGGCTGTTCTAGATATAAGCTGACCCTCTATGACAAGAGACTGGAATTGCTCTTCTTTCCTGTGGGATGACATCACTAAAATCCATGAATTTTGAATGTGTGTCATGGTCATAGTTTGAAAGCAGTGCGGTGTAGTTGGCTACGCATAATTGAAGAGTGGCGGAGGAGTAGACTTTCCGTCCAAATAGATTGACTCTTCCAGTTTTTGTCTTGGGGTGTGGATTTTTGGTGAGTCTGCTTGCCCCTTTGTTGTGCTACTTCCACTACCAGTGAATTGGGAAGGGGATGGGTGAACAGGAATTCAGCTCCCTTTGAGTGGGCATACTATTTTTTAAATCGGCTCTTTTGCACCTGGGTGCGATGGTGGCTGGAGTTTGCCACGTGGTATTTTCCGGTTCCATTAGTGCTTCATCCATTGGCAAAGCTATCTTAGATGGAGCAGTGGTGTGCAAGATCTTCAAGAGCTTATGATGTTTCTCCAATACCTCTTCCGGGGTATCTCCAAGCCCTGTGCCACTCTTTTGAACAGCTCTTGAAACGGTTTGAAGTCATCCGCATTAGCAGGTGGGGGCGGCATTATGGTATTGTCTGGTAAAGAGGAAGAGTTATGTGGTGTTGGTGATGCTTGTGATTCTAATGCATCTACCTGTTCAGTGGCTTCTGATGGAGGGTTTATAGCCAACTGTATTGATTGCTGTGGGGACACGTCTCTGTCCCTATGGGAAGTAGAGAGTCTACTGTAGTCCCTGGCATAATGAGGCCATGTTTCCCAGTTATGCCACTGCATGGGGTATGTCAATGGTGAGGCAAACCATGGAGGTGCATACCATTGTTGTCCCCTATGACCAGGGGGAAAAGATGTGGGTCTACGAGGTGAGGAGTGTTGAGGAGAAAAGACTCCTTCTTCGATATTATCATCTTCTCTGCTGGATGTCAGTACTGGGGACAGTGGTGGTGATGTGTCCATGCCATACAGTGGAGAATCCTCTTGTTTCTGGTGCTTCATCTTAGATTTGTATTTTCTACCCGATACCAGATTAGGTGGAGTTGGTTGGTGTTGACATCTGAGGTGGTGCCGATGGAGTGGCTGGTGCCCTTGTGTGTGTGGCTGTCTGTCTCAGTGCCATAGTTGCGTTTGGTGACGGGGCTGCAGTCCACACCATTGTGCAAGTCGGTGCCAAGGTATGATCGGGGCTGCTTTAGTGGTTGGAGCCATTTTCGGCGCCAGGGCTGCCAGGGATTTCGTCAGTGCCGGATTGGAGGAGGTCTTCACTGTTTTGACTTGACTCTGTACCATTGTGGTGATGCTTCTTCGGTGCCGTTGAGGCTGCAGACACCGAAGGGATCTGGGTCACCATTATTTTGTTCAGTGCCGGCCTCTTTTTTGGCAGGCTTTTAGAAAGCGTTGAAGCCCTCTTTCTGCCTTGTCTGTCGGATGTTAGCGGTGAGGCTCTTGCCCAGGGTCTGAGGCGAGTCTCAAGGAATTCTCCATTAGAATTAATTTTAACCCGAGTTCTCAATCCTTCCTGGCCCTTGCCTTGAGGTTCTTAAATGGGGGAATTTTTGCATGAGATGCCTCTCACCAGGCATGGTAACTGAATATCTATGCTAAAGGGTAGAGGAAAAGAGTTTAAAGGAAAAAAATATTTTTGAAAGGGGTAAGGAAAGGAAGTAGTAACTAACTAACTAACTAAACTAACAAACAACTTATTTCCTAATTAAACTTTTCTGTCAGAACAAGCGATTGAAAAGAACTGCTGCGGCTCCGTCTCGGACCGTGGATGGTTGAGAAGGAACTGAGGGACTCGGGTCGCACACGCACGACTCGAGGCATCAACGGTGCTGCAAGACAGACCACATATAAGTGACCCAAGGGGACACTGCTGATGAAGATCTCCGATCTAAACGCGAGGGCATGACAGACACTTGAGTGGAGCACCCACAGGGACACCACTCGATGAAGAAGTTAACATTCCTCTCTCTGAAAATCCCTTGTACCAGTGGCAATAGGTGGCAAGGATGCTGTGGAATAGAATGTGATAGAGAAAAGCAGTCAGAGCAATTTTGACTTATTCTTTGCTCTTGAATTGACCCCGATTTTACATTCATAGAGGTATCTGTTCTCCCCAGGGACAGCTGTAAACAACATAAGTAAACATGCATCTGACAAAGTGGGCTTCTGCCCAGGAAAGCTTATGCCCAAATAAATTTGTTAGTCTTTAAGGTGCCACAGAACTCTCGCTGTTTAACATAAGCAAAAGGCATCTATTCCACCTTCAGCCATGGAATAAAATGTCTCTCTAATGAGTGACAGTTTACAGAGGTCTGGGCACAAGACGGATCATTAATGAAATCTTTTTAGCAGTGACCCCATATGTGTAAAAATCTCAGCAACGAACCTAGATCAGAGAAAATGTCAGACTGCATGTCCAGATGCACAGAGTAGCTAGCATTCTTAATCAAGGGTACACAACCTAACTCAAAGTTGCTTTTTTTACATGACTGCCCTGAATATTAAATAGGATCTAGGGACCCTCTCAACAGCGCTATCGTTAGCTAAACACTACTAATAGCCTCTGCTACAGAACATTGTCATGTCTATATAGTGTTAGTTCGGATACACTTAGAATTCTGTGTTCTTACCCAGGATTCGTAGTTCTTTATACTCTTATCAAAGCCAGCTGGATTCAAGATGCTTGAGTGTGTGTAGGCTTGGGGTTTGTATATTCTTGTGCATTGAAAGCCTTTATTTTGTGTAGAAAAAGCCACCTGCAATGCAGACCCCACAAGGAAAAATAAATCAATGGTATTTGTTACCAGATGTAGCGGAAGAGGCTAAATGTCTCTTACTCCCCACATGCATTCTGTGCCTTCTTCCTGGTTTTAATAATAAATGATGCATGCTTCTGGCAGAACTAGAACAGGCTCTCTATGTTATAATAAGGAGAAGGACAAAAAACAGTTCTACGGCTGTTAAAAAAACTCAAGTGCCACCACATGGCATGTCTGTCAGGATCATGACCAATCAGGGTGCTCCATCTGTGTGCTAAGATGTCACCTACAGCTATCAGATCCAGAGTGGTGCCAACAGGACTCCTATTACTAATGCAAGGTCAACCCGATTAGACTATACGCTAACGTAGCCACGCAGCAGAGCATTATCACATGACTCAAAATAATAACCTCAGTATTGCCCAGCCAAAACCATTTAAAAAAGTCATCGATCAGGCACCCCAAAGAGTCAGGAGATTTTTAAAACAACAAAGGTTGGTTTCCTTTTATTGGTCCCTGTTTTTCAAGCTTCTCTCTGCAACCATGAGGGCTAAGAACTTGCATTTAAAAAAAAAAAGAGCAAGGTGAGACTCTCACATTATCACCTGACTTCAGGAGCTGGGGCTTTAAAAAAATTGTCAAATCTTGGGAGACATGAGATACAAATCACGCAAATCATTTCCACTTTCACCAGCAGCCACTGCTACCGAGATAAGCCCTCTCAAGCCTACAATGGGTCCTCCTCACCAACTGGACATAAATGCTGAGGCCCATGGAGATAGATCTTTGAGCAACTCTGAATTTACTCCAACACACTGAGTGTGCATATGTTAACTATAGACTAATTGGCTCCAATTCTTTAAATGCTTGGTATCTTTGTATAGGTGAGAAGTTCCAGGAGTAGCCTTATTAGTCTGTATACAGTAAAAACAATGAGAGCCCTGTAGCACCTTAAAGACTCTCAAATTTCATGCATCTGACAAAGTGGGTTGCAGCCCACGAAAGCTTATGCCCGCAGAAATTGGTTAGTCTTTAAGGTGCTACAGACTAGGTTTTTTTTTTTGTGTGTGTGTAGGTGGTGGCTTAAATGGTTTTCTAAAGCTACCTTTGCAGCTATTGTCCTAGATAAAAACTGATCCATGCCCGCAGCAGTCTGAGTTAAGTCGCACTCCCAGTCAGTACCCAGCCAAGGCTGGGGAAGCTAATGATCCAGTCAGCAGACTAAATTAGGTCATGAATCCTGGTCACATGCTCTCTGAGGCACACTGCACATATGCTAAAACGACTCAGCCTGCTGAGTTCTTCATAGTTTTAAATGACAAACTTAATGTTTCAAGCAGAACTAGAAAGAACAGTTACTTACCTTATAACTGTTGTTCTTCGAGATGTGTTGCTCATGTCCATTCCCAATTTAGGTGTGTGTGCGCTTGCCACATGCACTGGTCCCAGAAAACGTTTTCCCTTAGTGATACCTGTACAAGCCAACTCTGGCACCCCCTGCAGCAGCGCGCACATGCACCTGCATATAGGCACTGCTGACTCCCCCTTCCTCTCAATTCCTTCTCGCTGGAACTGCAACTGAGGGGAAGGAGGGCAGGTGTGCAATGGACATGTGCAACACATCTCGAAGAACAGTTACAAAATAAGTAACTGTTCTTTCTTCTTTGAGTGCTTGCTCACGTCCATTCCCAATTTAGGGGACTCACCAGCAGTGTCTCCGGAGGTGGGCAGGAGTTCATGGACGTGTCCTTTGAAGTACTGCTCTACTGAAGCCAGCGTTGTCCTGAGCTTGCTGCATCAAGGCATAGCGGGATGCGAAGGTATGTACTAATGACCAGGTAGCTGCCCTGCAGATGTATGGGGACATGCACTTGGAGGGCCGCAGGTGATGCCTACGCTCTCATTGAGTGGGATGTCAAGAACACTGGAGGCGCGACTCCAGCCTGGTCAAAACAGGCCCGGATGCAGACTGTGATCCACTTTGAAAGACACTGCAAGGAAACCAGTAGACCTTTCATCCAGTCCACAATTGCCATGAAGAACTGTGTAGAGCGACAGAAGGGTTTAGTTCTGTCGATGTAAAAAGCCAGGGCCCTCTTCACATTGAGAGAGTGCAGACACCTCTCCTCACTGGAGTTGTGCGGTTTGGGGCAACAGGCAGGAAAAGTTCCTGATTCAGGTGAAAAGGGGAGACCACCTTAGGCAAAAAAGCCGGGTGCGGGTGTAGCTGAATCTTGTCCTTGTAAAACACTGTGTAGAGTGGTTCCGATGTTAATGCCCTGATCTCCATCACTCACCTGGCGGCCCTGATAGCGATCAGGAAGGCGACCTTCCAGGACAGGTACCTAGAGGCAGCACGAGGCCATGGGATCGAAGGGCGGTCGGGTGAGTCCGGAAATGACCAAGTTCAAAATCTCATTGAGGAGAAAGCTCCCTTATCAACAGGAAAAAGCCCTTCCAGACCTTTGAGGATCCTAGTCGTCATTTCATGTGAGAAGACTGTTCTTTCCAGCCCTTGGTAGGAGGAAGCAGATATATGGCCACCACATGGACCTTAATTGATGAGAAGGCCAATCCTTCTTGTTTCAGATGGAGCAGATAATCCATGATTGTTGGGATCAATGCCTCTGTCGCCACATGCCACATTCGATCACCCACCAGGTGAAACACTTCTCCTTAGCCTTATAGGCCGATCTGGTCTATGGCTTCCTGCTCTCCAGGAGCATGTGCTGAACTTGGGTTGAGCAGGCCTGCTCCTCCTGGTTCAGCCATGGAGCACCCAAGTCATCAGGTGGAGGGAGGCCAGCTCCGGGTGGAGCAGGCGACCTTGATCTTGGGACAGAAGGTCCGGGCGCAGCAGCAAGGTCCAATGCCTGGGTCTGGCCAGCTCTACCAGCATCCCAAACCAATGCTGGTACCACAAGGATCACCTGTGCCTTGTATCTCTTCACCTTCAGGAAGACTTTGTGGATCAAGGGTATTGGTGGGAAGGACTATATGAGTCCCTCTGACCAAGGGAGGAGAAAAGCATTGATGGAACCTGCATGGAGGTCCTGACAGGAACAGAAGCGAAGGCACTTCCTGCTGGCCCTGGTTGCAAAGAGATCCACTTGGGGATTGCCCTACCTTTGGAGGATGCGAGCCGCCACCTCCGGATGGAGGGACCACTGAAACAGTCCGCCAAAGAATTGTTTACTCCTGAGAGGCTATTGGGTGAATATTGTGATTGATGCAAAAGTCCCAGAAGAGCATGGCCTCTATTCATAGGGCAGAGGATCTGGCCCCCCCCCTTGTCTGTCAATATAATACACGGAGGCCGTACTGTCTGTTAGAATCTGCATCACCCTGTTGGCAAGATGTGGTAGAAAAACTGCACAGGCTAGAAGAATTGCCCGGCATTCTTCGATATTGATATGTAACCCCCGTTCCCCTGAGACCCACGTGCCCTGGGTCTTCAGGGAACCAATGTGAGCTCCCCATCCCAGGTCTGAGGCATCGGAGACCAGAGTTACTGATGGCTGAGGTGCTTCATAGTGCATTCCTGAGAGAACATGACTGGGACTCAACCATCATACCAGGGAGGCAAGTATTTTTAGAGGGATCGTAAGTATCCTGTCCAGGTGGTGCCTGACTGGAGAACAGAGTGACACCAACCACATCTGGAGGAGTCTGAGGTGCAGCCTGGCTTGAGGAATCACGTAGGTACAGGCCACCATGTGGCCCAGGAAGCTGAGGCACAGCCTCGCTGTTGTGAGGAGACGAGCCAAAATGCAGGTAATAATCTCTGTCATTGTCCAGAATCTTTCCTCTGGAAGGAAAGCTCTGGCCCTGGATTAGTCCAGCATTGCTCTGATGATTCTATTCTTTGTACAGGGACTAATACTGATTTCTATTAGTTTATTAGGAGGCCCAGCATCTGACAAACACCTCAGGTGATCGAGATGCTGGCCTGGACCTGAGACCTTGACCTACCCCTGATGAGCCAGTCATCCTCCTGAGGTAGGCCGCTACCACCGACATGCACTTGATGAAAACTCTTGGCGCAGTCGAGAGGCCAAAGGGGAGCACCGCAAACTGGTAGTGGCGGTCTCCTACCATAAATCTCAGGAACCTCCTGTGACCAGGGAATATTGCAACGTGAAAGAAGGTGTCCTTTAAATCGAGAGCAGCGTACCAGTCACCTGGATCCAGAGAGGGAATGATGGCGGCTAGGGAGACCATGTGAAATTTTAGCTTTCTGAGGTACTTGTTCAGGCACTTTAAATCCAGAATAGGCCTCAGCCCTCCCTTTGCCTTTGGGATCAAAAAGTAACGGGAGTAAAATCCTCGACCCCGCAGGTCTCTAGGAACCTCTTCCATTGCACCCACCAGCAGGAGTGCTCGCATATCCTGTTCAAGTAGTTGCTCGTGAGAGGGGTCCCTGAAGAGGGATGAGGGAGAGGAGAGTGGGAAGGCGGGAGTGAGGCAAACTGGAGGCTATAACCAATAGCCACCGTGCTGAGCACTTATCTGCCCAATGTTACTGCAGCCCAGTCTGGGAGAAGAAAACAAAAGGGGGGTTGGATCCATGGAAAGAACTGGTAGGTAGCTCTTGGGCGCACTTTCAAAAGGCCTGCTTTCCACCCCAGTTATGGCAGCTAGAGGCCAGTTGAGGGCCGGCAGATGACAAACGGCCCTGGTGCCTCTTGTAAGCCTTGTTTTTTCTCTTATAGGAGTCTCTGTGGGGATGGTCCCTGCTACCCGTCAGGGCCTATGGTAGACACCTGAAAATGCCAAAGTCAGGGCAGACTGCAAAAGGAGAGCAGATTCTCTCAACACTGGTGGGTGACACTGAAGTCAGACTTCCCAACCAGCCATAAACAGTGCTTTTGATTCCCCACACTGGTTATCAAGAAGCTAAAAGAAAATATACACAGCCCCCTTTACTGCATTTCAGTCTCTGGCTCCCAATCAGCCACTAGGTCCAGTAAAGAGATCAGTTATTTAAAACTTGATGCTCTTTACCAAAAAGGTTCTCCTGACTCCCAAAGGGTCAGCCACAGTACCAGATCATGACAAGTTTGCAGCTTACCCAAATTACCATGCTGCCAGCCAGTCCTTTAGTAACTAAAGCTAAAGGTTTATTATAAAAAGAAATAAATAAATCATAAGAGAAGTGTTAAAGGATTAAAGCAATCAGATATATATGGACTTTCAAATCATTTGTATGTATCGAATTCTTAGTAGAATTGTGGAGTTTGTAGGCTTGTATAGTCCCTCTGGTGAACATCCACTACCTAGATGGGTCTCAGTCCTTTGATTTACAGCTTAGTTGTAGATGAGTTGATCCAGAGGTACGTGAAGACTGAAGATAAAATGGATGTGGTGCAGCTGCCTTTTATGTCCCTTGGTCTTTGCCATGCTGTTTGTGGAAATTTACAGCAATAAGATGGAATCCAGGGTCACATGAATAAGTCCTGGTGACTCATAAGGTGTAGCCCCAGCTTCTCCCCATGGGCCCATTGTACCTGTGAGCTTCCTTAATTGGCCATTAAGCAGGCTAGTGCTGCAGCCATCCTGTCTGGGGTGTCACCCAGAAACACAGCACAAGCTGAAATAAAGATACAAACATATCCATAACTGCCAATACACATATAACACATGAACATAGGCTATAATTTGCAAAGTAAGATGATAGTGGTTTTCTAACGGTACCTGAAATGGCATCTCTCATATGAATTATTATGATTTTGACATTGATGTTAAATAGTACCATAAATGGTCCCCCTAATCCAGCCACCCTCACAGTCCCCAGATCGCTGTTAATGCTGGGGCTTAAAATGCCTCCTAGAGGAAGAAGGTGTATAGAGACTGAGGTGCCACAAAGTAGCCCTGGAGTCCTTCATGCCATGCAGCTGGGCACCTGTGTGCTTGGCAAAGAGGGCCATGCCATCGAAGGGAAGATCCTGATAGCCTGTTGGACCTCTGACGGGAGACCCGAGGATTGGAACCATGATGCCCGCCTCATCAATATCACCAAGGCCATTATCCTGGCTGCAGAGTCTGCCGCTTGCAGATATGCCCTGGCCACCGATCTCCCCTCTTTTAAGATGGCCTTGAACTCCTGTTTGGAGGAAGGGGACAATGAGTCTGCAAACTTGTCCAGTGACTGCCAGATATTAAAATGGTATCTACCTAGCAGCGCCTGTTGGTTCGCCACTCGTAGCTACAGGCTGGCCATAAAATACATTTTTCAACCGAAGAAGTCGAGTCTCTTGGTGTCTTTGTGTTTAGGAGTCAAGCTGACTTTCCCCTGTCTGTCGCTTTCATTGGCAGCTGTGACCACCAGGGATCCCAGCCCAGAGTGAGTATAAAGGTATTCAAACCCCTATGCCAGAACATAATATTTCCTTTCTGCCCTCTTCCATGTGGGGGGCAGGGAGGCTGGGGCTTGCCACAGGGCCTTGGCCAGTTTAACAACCCCCTCATGGACTGGGAGGGCCACTCTACTAGAAGCTGCTGAGGCCAAATAGCTCGTCAACTGACTCATCCAGCTCCTCTATCCTGAGGCCAAGTTGAAGGCAACCCTTTTCAATAAGTCCTGGTGTGCCTTAAAATCATCCATCAACATGGCAGATGAAGGTCCCGTGACCGCCTCATCCGGTGACGATGAGGAAGAGGCCAGTACCTGAGCTGGGGGAAGGGCCAATGTTGTAGGTGGGGTGGAACCCCTGGGGCCCGAGGCACGCAAACCTTCATGGCCCGAGTCCATGTCCAAGTGCAGTGCCGCACTCTCAGCGATGGAGAACTGTGGCACTGAGGTTCCTCTCATGGAACCGGCTTGCGGAATCCCCGAGAGGGAAACTCCCACCAGTATGGCCACGGTGCAAGCCACTGGCCTTGCGGCCATGCTCCCATTGATTGTACTGTAGGGAAACTGGGCACAGGAGCCAAGGCTTGTGTAGTCTGGACAACTTCAGCACTGTTCAAGGATGAGGTGATGATATCCAATGGGCCATGATGACACCATCTCTGAATACCTCACAGTACTGTGCGAGAAGCATTGTTGATGTGCCAACACTGGAGAGTGGCATGAGGAGCTTGAACATTGGGTGTGACAGTCCTTGAGCTTCCTGTATGAGCTAGGCGAGTGGGGTCACTGTACCAGGGAAACACGTTGAGAGTCTGGTGACCTGCGTTGCTCTGCTCCATAGCAGTGCTCCGCTCAGTGCTGGTCCTCTGGGAAACGGCCATAGGAGCCCAATCTAGCATTATCCTGACCCAGAGAGAGTGGCCGGTACTGCTTGCGCACCAGTGAGCAGTGCCTCAATGGTGGGGACTGATGAGCAGATCTGTCCCTCAATAGACTGCCCTGAGACACCGGTGCCATCCCTTATGGTACCGGCAGCGCCAGGGGGTCCTTCATAGCTTGGAAGGCCTCTGGAGTCGATGGCACCACTAAGTGATGATGGTCTCTACTACTACCTGGAGTTGGTGGAGGGCCCGGTGCTGGGGTAGATACTTGCTGAGGAGAGGGACTCTGAGGTGGGGAGGGTTGGCGGCCCAACACAGGTCTCACCAGGTCCCCCTTAGCCTTCTCCAGAGAAGTGTGTCCCCATTCCATGCGGATCTTCTTGGACTTCTTCTTTGGAACCGGGGAGGGAGATTGGTGCTTGGTGGAAACGGGTTCCGGAGGGGCACTGTGCACCGAGGGCATCATGCTTAGTGCCAACTCCGACCAAGAGCTGATTCCATCAGAATGGCCGAGACAGATATCCCGGTCTTTCTTGGTCCGCAGGCAGAAACTTTTACAGATTTTACACCTCTCACTGACGTGGGTTTCCCCCAGACACTTTAGACAACTTTGATGAGGGTCGCTCCTCGGCATAGGCTTCTTACATGAAGCGCAGGGTTTAAAACTTGGGGAACAGAGCATGCCCCAACCCTGGGATTCTAACTACTAACAAACTAGAACTAACTGTAACTAAACTATACACGCTAAAAAACTATGAATAAACCACTAGGGAGACGAGAAGAACTTGGGAAGGCAAGAACACTCCAGCACTGTCACTGGCGGCAAGAAGGAACTGAGAGGGAGAGGGAGCCACCAGCGTCTATATGCAGGCGCGTGTGCGTGCTGCTGAAGGGGGAGCCAGACCCAGCTTATAAGGGTACCACTAAGGGAAAAAGATTTCTGGCACTGGTGCCTGTGGCGAGCACACACCCCTAAACTGGGAATGGACATGAGCAAGCTCTCGAAGAAGAACAGATCCTCCATGTTATAAACAAAGGGACATAAGACCGCTCAACAGCTATAGAAAAACAAACAAACAAAGCATCAAATGTTACCACAGGATGTGTCTGGCACATGGCAGTTCTACAGAATCCATTATCTCTATCCAGTTACTGGCTGAATATTGGTAGATGCATGTAGGAAGCCTTGACAAGCTGAAGTGCTTTGTGCCACTGTAGCAGTGACTCCTACTGACAGGTTTCAGTGTGAAAGGCATTGCTTCAGAAGGGAAACTTAGCATCATTCTCCAGGAGAGCAGAAGCCACAGGACAAAACCAATGTAGGAAGGAATAGAAAACCTCTGCAGAATTGAAGGCTGTGTGTGTCTATGCGGGTGTGCGTGCACGCCAATGTGGATGTGCACAAATGCAAAGTGCATGTGTAGATGCCTCTCCTAGTCTGTATCAGCGAGAACACCCACTTTGGAAGATAGAGACACGGTCTGTCACAAAGCGTCTTATCCTCAGCTGTGTAAAATTCCTTGTTTGCTGATGAGCACTTAAGAGGCAAGTAGGTGACACAGAGAAGACAGAAGCTGTGAGGGCTGCCCTCCTCCCTCAAAAGGAAAATACACATTACTAACAGCTTCTCTGATTAAAGTTCTCTGTATTAAGATTTAAAAGTGATCATTTAACCTTCTGTCCTGTCCTTTTCTAAGTTAAAACAATTTGCACCAATGCCAAGCCAACCCCATCTAACACTGGTGCACTGCATCTACACAGTGGCTTTGCACTGGTGCATCCACATTGGCACGCGTGCACACCAGCATAGACACACAGCACCTCCAATTCTGTAGCAAAAGGTTTTCTATTTGGCATCCTATTTTACCCCTCCCTTCCTTCCTGCCTTATTCCACCACTCTCCACTCTCACCATGAGCCTCAATGCAGAACCTTATCAAATGCCTTTTGCAAATTTAAGTACACTCCTTCCACTGAATTTCCCTTGACTCCCTTTGGACTTGACAGGATTATCTTCACAGAACTGCAGTAGGTTAGTTAAACATGACTTCAGTGCCCAAATCTCCATTGACTATGCTCTAACAGACTCCTACTTTTCCAGATGGTCTCTCCCCAGCCCTACAATACTTTCTAAGATTCCCCCACACCAAACACTAAGCTCTGTTCTGTAGTTTCCAGGTTTCAGTCTTGGCTTTGACATTCTATTTTCCATTCCTCCAAAATCCAATGAGATTTTAAGTTCTAGTGTCCAATTAAAACTGAACTATTTACACGCTTCATCCCTTGGGAAAAAACAAAACAAAAAAACTTTCAGGTTTATTTTATCCAGACCAGGTGCTGTGTCACATATGTGAACAGCAGTACACCAGTAACATCAACACACCATGAAGTGCTTGTCTGCACAGGAGATTTGCTAGGACTTCAACAAACCCCTCTGCAGGCAGAGTAAATCACTATGAGCCACACTTGGCACCAGTGCAGATTACCTTGGTTTCAAACAGGAATGAACTACATGGGTACAAATTGATTTAACAGCTACACTAGTGGCTAGCTACCCAGGCCACATCCCCAGTGCAGACAAAACTTAGGTTCTCCTACCTTTTTGAAAAACTGATGTTTTACTTTAGCATCTTCCCACTGTGTGTGTCTGCAGAATACAAATACTGTAATTATTTGACAACCCTTTCATTTGTTCTGTGTGTGTACAGAGCCTAGCACAATTGGGCTCTGGTCCATGACTAGGCATCCTAGGCGCTATGGCAATAAATAATAAATCCCCCCCGATTTAAGTTCTCCACTCCCCAGTTTAAGGGTCTCAGCCTGCCCAGCTTCGAGCACATAGGACATGCTGAGAACTCTCAATGGGCTCTCAGAGCCTTGAAGGATTGTGTCTTTTTAAAAAAAAAAAAAAAAAATCAAAATAATGTATCCTCTTTCCTCAGGTCAGTACAGTAGATCTGAAAACACCACATTCTTGACATTCATCTGAAGCTTGCTGCTTGCTTTTCTCTATACTGTTTATTTTGGATAGGTGTACACTGCAATGTAAGCCCAGGGTTTGAACTCCTGCTCATGCCTAAATCACTTCCTTCTACACACAGATCACGCTAACCCAGGGCTCGGACCCAGAGTCCCAGGACCGCATGGGGGTGGACGCTCCAAGCCTGAGTCAAGCTGGGACTCAGGTTCAACCCTATTACTTTGCAGCATAGGCACAGCCCCACTAGACTCATGCTTGGAAAGTCCACCAAAAGTGTCCCACAATTCCATACGCTGACTTTCTTTGTTCTCTGGACAATCATGTTTTCCCACATTGCACCACGAATAAAAGGCTAGAGCAATCACATTTTGGGAGAGTGCTAGGAAGTCTGGGATATGGGTGGTCAGACTCAGCCCAGCATAATACAGCGTAAATGCTGGAGCCCAAGGTTGAGACAATTTCACTCCAGCCCTAGATTAACAAACCCAGGGTCCACCAGCTTGAATTCAACTAACCCTGGGCTTTACACTGCAGTGTAGACATACCTTTTAAGGCCAAAAAGGACCAGTACAACCATATGGTCTGACCTGCGAAACACAGGCCAGAGAATTTTACCCACTAATTCCTGTGTCAAGCCCGCAACTTCAACTGGAGCATATAGCTTTTAGAAAGACATCTAAGAGACTTCTAGTGACTGCAAATCCACTGCTTCCCTAGGTAGGCTGTTCCAATGGTTAGTTATCCTCACTGTTAAAAGTTTGCACATTATTTCTTGTCTAAATTTATCTAGCGTCAGACAGCTTGTGTTCATCTCAGCTTGTTTAGATTTTGTAAACATTGTCTCTCTGGTGCTATTGTTATATCTCCCTAAATACTCACATTAGTTCCTGTAACCTTTTTCTCTGACTTCACTGGAATTAAGTTCCAATTGGTGCTTACTTGACTGTACCAGGCGTATTTTGCACTTTTCCACTGTGGATTTCCCAGGCATTACTGAGTTAACGCTATTTTCTTTAACGCACTTTATACTTTAAGTCTGTTCTTGTAAAGGCCAATGTGTGTTATTTCTTTCATAACTTATCAGCATTTCAAACTGTACCATACAAGGAGTCTAGATTTTCTCTAACCCCAACATTATTTATCCTACTTCACTCATTTCCAATTATCAGTTAAAAAATCGCCTTACCTTGTTCACTGTTTGCTTCCTGGTGCAATATCAATCTAGTAGCACCTCAAACTAAGCTGTATTTAAGTCTTTTAGTTTTGTTGCTATAATTCTCCCAGCTAGTCACTAAAAGTCAATGTGGCAGTTTCAATGGCCTTTTAATTATGTCTCTTTTACATGCCAGATTGCCCAGGATGTTTTTTTCCTTATCCTAACAGTCCATAGCAACACGTGAGAATGTTAATTGAAAATCGGCAATGTTTGATGGTCTGTAAAACCACCCTGCAAGAGTGGTCAAGATAAAAGTCAATGACTCCTAAAACTGTTCTGCTGTAGCCTAAATGGAGAATCACCAATGCACATTTTTGGCCCATATGGTGAAATGAACATTCAAAACATTCAAAAGGTGGCAGAGTACATAACATTGCCAACTGCAGCAAGACTGTCTATAGAGGACCCCATGAACAGTAACAACTTGTAACCAGCGTGTTTAAAAAAATGTCTTCGCTCTTTTGGATTTGTCCCATAAATTTAGACATTTTGACAGTTCAGTATGAGGCATATCTCGTCAGGGAAAATTTCAGTTTTACACAAATTCTTTACCCAAGATATAAAAGACTGCATCTCTTTACAATAAGCAAAGGGGTAAACAAATATAGAGGCTATTTAAGACTTTAAAAAAAATCATGCTTAGCAGCTTGCACCCACAGTCACAAACACCTAAGAAACAGAGATGCAGGAGAAAATAAGCTAGTAATGAACTAGAATGAGAGAGGAAAAAAAGAATGCCACAGAAAGGCTAAATGGTCTGTACTATTTTCCCCAGCCCATTACAGCAAGACTGGTCCTATCACTACTAAATGCATGGCTTCACTGACTGTTATGGAATCAAAGCACAGTGGGATGGTCAAAGGCAGTTTAGCTATGCCCAAAAAACAACAATATGGAGCAAACAATCAAGCCATTCTCTGGATGTTAATAAAACCAGGGACCATATTTTGGCAGTATATGAGGGATATGTGAAAATGAAAGTGAAACACCCACTACAAAATGAAGACCACTTTATCACTGGCTTCAGTCTGACTTTTGTAGCATGTGTGTAGTTGTGTTTCCATTCTCAACAAGCGTTTAATTAAGCCCAGTGATACAGACTGCTTGAACTGTGAAGATTAGTCTTTCACCAAACAGATTACCTTACTCTAATGAAAGGATGCATTACCATCTTCAATATTAATTTTGTAGTGATTCTTTTATTTCATCAGTGCCAAGCATGGAAGTTAAATTCCAAGAGTTAATCTTCAAGAAGGCACAGCAATTATAGTATGAGCTAGATACAGTATTCAGATGAGTTGATATAAAGTACAGCAGAAAAGTAGTTGAGGATCCTCCCTTAAACTGGGAGGCCAAGTAAACTCACAGTCCTAAGATCAGCTGACTACCAAGATTTAGAGTCAACTGGACTGGTCAGGTTAGCCCACAAGTAGTCTGGGCAAAAGCTAGGGCAAAAGCATCACCCCTCAGCATCTCTCCCCCTTATGAGAAAGAATCAATTAGAAGAGTCTTCGCAGGAAGCCTTGTCTGATCTAAAAGAAAATGCTCTCTTTCTTCAGTTCTCTACTTACTGAAAAGCAGAAACTCTTACCTATAATTCCTCTCTTCTTCTTTCCCCTACCCTAAATTAGGAAAACAGTACCACCACTAATCTGTCTATCTGCTGTTAAATCAGCGTGGTTCTCATTAGTGAGTGTCCCTGTTTGCATGGAAATCTAAACGAGATTATGCCAGCATGCCACAACACTGTCCCAGGGCATCAAAGCAGAGAAAATCAAGAGGGAAAGATCAAACTACAAAACCGGAAGAAGGCAATTTAAATAAGTGAATGTGTCTTAAATAAATCCTTAAAAACAAAAAGTGATGCAACAGACTAAACAATCACGTCCAGTCTCACATGGCCAAATAGAGGCTTGAGATAGAGGCCAATTTTTTTTTTTTTTTTTTTTTAAAAAACAATAAGGCCTAGCAAATTCTTTGACCCTTGCAAAATTAAGCAGCAAAATGTATCAGTTTCAGTAACCTGTAACAGCATTTGTCAACAGAAAGGGGTATAATGTGGAGAAAGAGCAGCTGGGTCCTGTGTAAAGAAAAGGGACTAGTCATATGACCCAAAGACTGTTGAGGTCACAAACAAGCAAGCTAAAAGACTCTGGAATGGAAGAGAAACCCAAAATTGAAATTCTGGAGGCTCTCACAATAGCAGAAAGGAGATGCTCCAGACAGCCCACAATATCTATTAAGACTTTTTTTTTAAAAAAAGGCGGTTATGGGACAGATCTATCACTGGATTGGATTGCTGGGGAATCCTTCAAAAAGGCTGAAAGGCCTCCACTTTCCTTTGACGACTGTATCTACCAAGGATTGACAACCAGCATTTTTAAGGCTGTCATGTTCTCTAGCATGAACCAAACACAAAACGATGCAATTAAGTTCTGACCCAGTTTGCACACAACCTGAAACAGCACTACAGTTGCAAGTTACCCCCATTTACCACACTGGCATGTTCATTTAAATTACTGAAATTTAACAATGTTGATGTTCAAAATGTCCACTGTGTCACTGTTGATCAAAGCATGTAAGAAAGGCAAGGAGGGAATGTGATAAAGAGCTGCTGTGTGACTAATTTCATTTTAGTGCTCTGTGCGCGTGTGTGTAACGTCTGGGAGAGCACGAGTGCTTCTCTGATTTATGGAGTCAGTAGACCAGAATGAAGAGCTTGCTAAGGGTAAACCAATCCAGGAGAGAGTCTAGCAGGACTCCTCAACCAGTCTGTCTCTCCTACTGCAGCAGGACTCTGGTATTCTCAAGTCTCAATAATATTCTAGGAACGAGGGCCTCGGCACATGCCTGTTTTACTCCAGTCCTGCCCATGCATATATCTAAATGTTACTGCGAGGAAGTCAGTCCTGAGGAGCCCTGCAGAGAACATGCAGTCATATTCTGAACAGCTGCACAATCTACCGAAAGTAGCATATCATGTTGGTGTCCTAAGTAGCTGAAGCTTGATTTGTTGGTGAAGTTACTTCCTAGGCATATTTTGGGAGAGTGCCATTGCTTCCCCATTGCCCCTCCATTCAAGCCCTCATATGTTTGGTTAAGGATTTTGGGAGATACTCAGAGACACCCTGGTCCCAAGAGAACTGATGGGTTCACTAGAGTATTATTGCTGAACCAGGACCTGCTGGATCCCAGACTGCCTTCAGGACATAAGACTTAAGCTTTACATTGTCTTTCAATCCTCTCACACTATATTATCTTCATCTCTTCCTGTCTCTTTCCTGACTTCCATCCAGGCAGCTCCATGAACAATTGCTCTGTCCAACATAAAGGGGATCAGTGAAAGAGAGAAGAACCAACCTAATACTACTAAGAATCCATCTAGACCAAGAAAGCAAGCCAGGGCCCAGAGGTGCACCCGTTAATGGCTAACCTGTCTTCACAGACTCATTTGAGCTTCACTGACAAAGGATAAAGGCAAGATGGCAATGTGGCTGTTTTTCCCTCTCTCGTGAGCTCCTAAAAAGCAGAAATAATTCTAACGTGTGATTTTGAGAAACACAACCAGAAGCAAGAGGAATCTTTTCCTTTCTTTACAGAGAAAGGCTGTTTGATAAAAGCAAATTGCTCCAATCACTATCACCACTCTGAAGGACTTAAGGCACTTGAAACCATTGAAAAATAAATAATTGTTCAACCCTCAGACTTAAGAAACACTCCATGCTTTACTTTGAGTCTCTTCTTATGCTTCTATGGCTAATAAAAAACTTTTAAGGGAGTTGTGGAGACTGAATTGCATAGTGGCGTCTGCAGCACCACATGCACTGCCCCCCCCCCCACGTGGATAAAGAGGCAGCCTAGGGAGGGTTGACTCAGCAGCACGAGCCGCATGTACCTGTCTCCTTATAAGGAAATGAAGTGACCCCACCTGCTGGTGCATGGTCAGCAACTGCCCAGGATAATTGTAATCACCTGGTTGGCTGGTTCATACCTGCCCGGGAAATCAGGAGCAGCAGGTTGGCTAAACTCCAAGCCATGACCTTAGAAGGTCATGCAGCAAATAGCAACCAATGGGGCTTAGCCTCTGCTGACCAGGGGAAACTATAAAAGTTCAAACCCAGGTGGCAGAAGGCAGAGAGGAATTGAATCTACCTGGCACCCCTGTATCTCTTGGTCGTGTCGGCTCGGCGGGCTGACGCATCTTCACTAGCCCGCTTCACTGTGAACTGATCACCCACAGTGGCTCTCTCCCGTCTGCAGTATCTAAAGCAAACGGCAACTGAATTTGGCCAGCATAGTATACCTGTATATAATGTTTGCGAGTATGGATTAACTGTTTTCTGTTGTGTTTGTCTTGTAACTTCTTTGGGGAACTCCAAAACCGGGCACCCTAGTGTCACATGCTGGCAGCCACGCATTGATCCAGGAGAGATCACAAAACGCTGAAGTCTTGGGTGGCACATATTGTCCTTTAGTGCACGGAGTTCTCCTGCCCTTTGCTATCACTGTTTGCTGTGCAATTGCTTGCTGTGAAACTGTTTATTATAGAAATAGAACTGTTTTATTATAAGGATAGAATTGTTTATTATAAAATAAAGGGTTTATTGGTTAAGCAAACCCCCAGAATCATCACTGTCTCGCTTAACCCCCCGTATCCCAAACTGAACCTATCAGAGAGTTTCTCTCTCCGTTTCCACATGGCGTCACGAACAGGATACGGGACGGTTGAGCAGAATAGTGATGGTTACCGATGCCCCTGGGAAGATCCATTAAGGATAGGGCAAGCATGGGCACATCTCGTTCATCATATGAACGAGACCAGTGGTGGCGAAGATAAGCGCCTGCACCAGTTTGTTTGCCCAGCAGGATCCGAAGAATGGACCTGGGCAGCTGAGCTAACTAACTCACAGCTCAGGTGTCTTCTAAGATGCCATCCCACGCTGGAATGGATTCCCACAGGACCCTGTATGCCACAAATAATTAACACCAAAGTCATCAAAAAAGATCCTAGTTTGGCAAACCAGTTAGGCTCTGTTAAAGGGGAAGAAATCTCAAACTGTCTCAGTGTTACAGGTAGCAGTTTATCTGCTGGGGGGGTGATCCCCAGTGTACTATCTGTGAAGCAGGCAGAAAGTACTGTTCAGCTTGTGCTGGAGCAGGATTTATCAGTTGATATACCAGAAGTGGTTCTGGATTCAACTGAGATCCAGGAGGGAAAGGTTCCTAAGCCTGTGTCCGTTGGGGGCAATGATTTGCCGATGGGGAAAGCCACCCCAATCTCCAAAAGTTTGTTTGTGAACAGCCATGTGGGCTGGGACGAAAGCAAAATTTCAAATGATTGGAAGTTTGAAAAGAGCAGTTTCTCTGCAGAGAGAGAGTTTAGTTCCAATCATCCATCTAAAGAGCAGATAGGGTGTGCCTCTCAGTTTTCTGCAACTGAAGGGGTGAAAGTGAATTAATTAAGTCAGCTCAGGATGAGTCACGGGACAGCTTAGATGTGGGGAAAGGTGGTTTAGTTTCTAACTGCCAAGGTTTTTCAAATGTGAATGAATCCACTGACTTTGTTTTAGAAAAGTTCAGTCTGGATACCTTAGAAAAGGTTCCAGATGATGTGAAGATATTCAGAAAGCTTAAACAGCCTTGTAACCAAATGGCTGTGCCTAATCATTTTAGTGGGGAGACAATGAGGTTGGAATCTGAATGTCTCCAGGCTGTTAGCTCTGTAAGTGAGCAAATAGTGCCTCAGTTTCAAAGGGAAATTTGGGCAGCTAAAGCAACACAGCAGGACAGATGTGCTGTTGATCTCTTGGGAAAACAGGGGGTGGTAGGCAAACTCTCACCTCTGAATGCCTTGAATATATCTTATAATATCTTACTGAACTCAGGTACATCTGATACTATATGGGGTCAGAGATTGGCAATAAAGGAACATCAGAACCCTGTTTATGAGATGCTAGTGAAAATGGTGGATATCTCTTTAGAACCTAGTCCAGACTGGAAAGGGATAGCAGTTAATTTGGAACCCAGTGAACTAGCAAGTGGGGGTGTTGATGCAAATTACCTGCCTTACAGGGTGGGGAAAGATCCACACATGGCTGTAAGCAAGGAAAATTCCTCTCGGGTGTGGCCAGCTGAAAGTGAGTTGGGCGTGCCTGGAATGGCTCTGCATTGGAGCCACATGTGGAATGAGTCTGTTAGGGCTCAACAAAAAATGTTTCTTTGTAGGGGGCCAGAGTGGGGGTCCAAAGCCTAGCCCCAGCAGGAGGGTAATGTAGAGGTAACAGAACAACCAGTGGTGAGGCATGTGTCACTAGTAAACCAATCCTTACAACTGTTTGTAAAAAACCGTATAACATTGTTACCTCCATAATGAACCTTGCAAGGAGACGGCCTGTTTTTTTTTCTTCTTTTCTCTGCATCGGTTTTGTGTGGAGGGGGCATTTAGTATGTACCCTGGGTATGGACGGGTCACAACGGCACAGCACGGCCAAGGATGATGTTCAGAAACTGGAACAGTCATTGGCTACTGGTTAAGTAGAATCAACTAACATGTTATGTCCAGTTCTGTTTTTCAGGTCTGTTTTTTAGGTTTGGTAAAGCCTATGTGGTTCTCAGTTAACTCTTTGTCGTCTGGCAACCTGGTTATTGCTGCCTTTCAGAAGTGACATGGACTGTAAAGGTCAAGCTACATCAAAAAATATGGACTGGTCCCGCTGCCCTTTATGCACGAAACTGTACTTGGACTATCACCCCCACCACCATAATGCATCGAAATGGATCTCGTGTTGTAATGGACAGGGAAGGAGGGTTTAACCTGTCTACGAACAAGCCCAAAGACACCTCCTTTATGGCCTGGACATTATTGGATTTGTGGCCCCAATGCCTATACAACTTTACCTCTTACCTTTCAGGGCCGTTGTACCATTGGCTCTGTTGGGCTTGTCCCTGGTATGATATATCTTGGTTGGGACGGTCTCCCATTGCATCCTCATAGTAGAGCTAAGCGGTCATGGACCGACTTTGTTAATTGGTTAAAAGATACTGTTCCTTATGTAATAGCTACATCCCCAATAAGGGGTGCCCTAACGTATAATCAGCTCCAAAAGTTAACTGAAGGACTTGAGAAGTTGGGAAATGCAACAGCCAAAGCATTAGGGCTTCTTAATGACCAAGCCTCCCAAATGTGAAAATATATTATCCAAAATCGATTGGGTCTCAAGTACCTCCTAGCTAAGAAAGGGGGCCTGTGTGCCGCCCTGGGGGATCAATCGGGACCCTGCTGTACTTATATTCCTGATATATCTGGAAATGTCTGAAGTTATTGAAGATGTTAACCAGATTGTTAAAGATTTAAATGAACAGTGCACCTGGGGAATGATGGGACGGCTTAGTAACTTTTTGGGTATTCCCTCAGCCAAATCTTGGTTGTCATTGTTAATGTCTGCTGTTATGATTTTGGTAGCCATTGTTATACTTGTCATGTTGTTGAAAATCCTCACTCGTAAACTATTTGGTGTTGCCATAGTCACTAAGACTTTGCAGACAGAAGAGTTAGCTGCTTTACTTCCGGCAGGACTAAAGTCCAGTGACCTGGTTTAAGTGGCGCTGGCATCCACCAGGGGGCATGTGGGGACTGAATTGCATAGTGGCGTCTGCAGCACCACATGCACTGCCCCCCCTCACGTGGATAAAGAGGCAGCCTAGGGAGGGTTGACTCAGCAGCACAAGCCGCATGTACCTGTCTCCTTATAAGGAAATGAAGTGACCCCACCTGCTGGTGCATGGTCAGCAACTGCCCAGGATAATTGTAATCACCTGATTGGCTGGTTCATACCTGCCTGGGAAATCAGGAGCACCTGGTTGGCTAAACTCCAAGCTATGACCTTAGAAGGTCATGCAGCAAATAGCAACCAATGGGGCTTAGCATCTGCTGACCAGGGGAAACTATAAAAGTTCAAACCCAGGTGGCAGAAGGCAGAGAGGAATTGAATCTACCTGGCACCCCTGTATCTCTTGGTCGTGTCGGCTCGGCGGGCTGACGCATCTTCACTAGCCCCTTTCACTGTGAACTGATCACTCACAGTGGCTCTCTCCCGTCTGCAGTATCTAAAGCAAACGGCAACTGAATTTGGCCAGCACAGTATACCTGTATATAATGTTTGCGAGTATGGATTAACTGTTTTCTGTTGCGTTTGTCTTGTAACTTCTTTGGGGAACTCCAAAACCGGGCACCCTAGTGTCACATGCTGGCAGCCACGCGTTGATCCAGGAGAGATCACAAAATGCTAAAGTCTTGGGTGGCACATTTTGTCCTTTCGTGCACGGAGTTCTCCTGCCCTTTGCTATCACTGTTTGCTGTGAAACTGTTTATTGTAGAATTAGAACGGTTTATTATAAGGATAGAATTGTTTATTATAAAATAAAGGGTTTATTGGTTAAGCAAACCCCTAGAATCATCACTGTCTTGCTTAACCCCCCGTATCCCAAACCGAACCTATCAGAGTTTTTCTCTCCGTTTCCACAGGAGTTTGCTGTGTATTCGCTATAATGAATAAGGAAAATTAAACTCTCTGTAGTTGCAAAACTCCAAACCAAACCACATTTTAAATTGTTTAATGTTGTCACAGCTACAAAGGTCTTAACATTTTTGACTCTCTGGGCCTGCTACTTTATCCCATTAAAAACACAACACTAGGGCAATTAAATATTGAAGAGAAACATTGGTCAGGACTCTGTTAAAGCATGCTCTTCTCAGATAGCAATTTATCAGATTAAAGGCTCTGTGTTCTTTGCTACTTTTTCAAAACTCAAGAGCAGTTCTCATTACAGAGCTGTACCACACCAAACCTTCACGCTATGTAATCTGTAGTGAGCTGTAAATATTTACATTCTAAACATACAACCAGTGATGTTGCTCAGTGTCAAGGATTATAAAAGCAAACAAATAAACAAAGAAGTGACCAAAAGTCATTCCCACCTTCAAGAGTTATTAATATATTCATGGAATCTTTCCAAGGTTTCAGTAAAAACAGACTCCTTTCACACTTTTGGTTGGGCTGATGCTCTAAAACAGTCATATTTGGACTGAGGCGCGCAAGCTGCAAGTGGCTCTTTAAATGTGTCACCTGCAGCACTTGATATTAAAAAACTGATTTAATTATTAAGCAAAGTTATTAGCCAATCAGGATGCTTTACTATGTTATTAACCAATTAAGTTATCAATTTGCACTAAGTTAACAACTTATTTGCTGTGAGAAAACACACACACACACACACACACACACACCCACCCCTATAGTAAAAGAAAATGAATTCACACTACTGTGGCTCTTTTGGGTAATGCTGGTTGCTACTTTGGCTCCTGAACCACTGAGGTCTCAGTAGCAGCGAGTATCAGGGCTCTAAAATATGCTTAATCTGCACTGCTGTCAGTGCAGTTCACTGAACATGCATGAAAGTAAGCAGCAGGGGAGCAGCACCAGAATTTATCATCTACATTAGAATGAGTAATTATATTGGAAGAGTTCTGCAGGAAAATACACACACGCAAACATTGATATATTCTGCATTTAATTATGTAAATACCTCTTTTGAACATTTTAAAGATTAAAACAGAAAATGTACTCTAAAAGTGCTTAAAACAATCATTTAATATTCTATCCATAATAATCCAGTTGTCCCAGTGAGAACTGATAAATTATTGTTTTCATGGGGTAACAGCTAAATAGCATTCCTTTAGAAATTCTTTTCTGAAGACATCCTCATGTTTGAAGGGTCACTGATCATTTTGTGGAGTGGAAGATTCACTGAGACTATTTATATAGCACTATAGGCATGCATGGCATTTTACTGACAAACATGACATGACCTTGCCCTAGGAGTTTACGATAAAAGTTAGATAGAATACCAAAAAAAGTATCATAATGACAAAGATTATAAACCGTAAAAGAGCTCAAGAATCTTATTACATATGCTTCTTGTTAAATGTTATTTACACATGCTATGTTCTCTAGTGGTTAGAGCAAAAATTAGTGCATTAGCACTAACAATTTAGAAGTTTCTGCATCCTAATCCAGAATTAGCCACGCACTGCAAGCACTTGACTCTGCCTCATTGAAAAATTGCAAGATTCTGTATCTACTAAATCCAAAGTGAGCTTTCCTAACTAGACTGATTATTTACACTACTTCAGCATACATTTATGAAAACCTATTCCTGATTATTTGGGAAATGCAATGTAGTAGCAGTGGGTTTTTTTAAGTGTGCCTAAAACTATCTGCCTTGTTCTTCATATAATGCTGAAAATAAATGGATCATTTAAATAAGGTTTATAAGCTTTCTAAAGAAATCAAGAAAGAAACCCAGGAACTGTTTTCATCAAGCAACTGGTCTACATGGTTAAATCCTTGATTTTCTAAGTTTGATCTATTTTTCCTTTTGTTCATATTGTAGTAAACAAACTAACCTTCATTTCTGATAGCTCCGATCCCCCGATGGAAGTCTTCAAAGCTGATTACTCCCAGTCCACTGGGGTCTAGGTATTTTGTCAGGTCCTTCACCTGCAATTACAAAACCATCATTACAAACTGCACAGCAAAGCCTTTTAAACGCTTACTTGGGAAGACTAAATCTCGAATGGATGTTTTATTGGATTGTCTCAAAAGATAGCAGACTCAGCCTAATGAGAGCAAATGTTCTGCTTCATTGAGACAGGACTGACAAGGGTACACAAGCAGACCATGCCAGGGGTTAACTGGTATTTAACAAATCATTAAATGGGAATGAAATTCTAAGTGCCAGTTTTAATACTGAAATTGATGAAATATGAGATACAAAGATGAAGTGTAGTGAATATGAATCAGTAAAATGTTTTTGTTTCAACTTAAATCTTTTCAATCAGCACTTTTTTTAAAAAAACCTTCTCTTAATTGGGACAGGTGCTTAATTGGGACAATAGGATGTCCACCAGGGGGTCCCAATTAAGAGGATTCAATAATAATGAACTAATCTGTGCTATGTATTTAGACATAATTGGAAAACCTTTCATGATTAGGCAATGTTTAACCAGGCAGGGAGTAGGGGAAAAAAATCATATCAGCAGCTAGCAAGGATTAGGACGCTACTACTGAATAGAGACAAGGAATAAAAAAAAAGACATTTCTGGCAAACTGGCAATGATTATTTTGGCATTTCAAACTGAATAGTTACAATTAGAGGGCAAAACTGAAAGTCATTCCTCAACATCCAAACAAAGACTTCAAAAAGGTGTATCTAATTCCCTCAATGGCTGCTACTAAACCTTTGTTTCAGACAAACAATTATAGAATAGTTAATTCTAAGAATGTTGAAACAATTAGCCACTTTTTGCTAGGCTGCTATTTTAGCAAATTACCCTTTCAAGTGACATTGAGACATCTTTATATATCTTAAAGCCATATTCTCCAGCTCTAAAACAAAAAATAAAGTCTTTAATCGTATGAGACTAGACACTGAATAGTTTCATTCTGCTGTACTAAAAAAACTGTTAAGGAACTTTCCCAATTCACTTTCTCCTTTCCCTCCCCTACTTTACCATTTATAGGAACCCATTAGGGAGCTTGGAGTTAGTTTCTTTATTGACTCCTCCCCCCGTCAAATCCATTATGAACACAAACTGATTTCTGTTTCTAATTGCTCAGAGCTGTACATTGCTGGGGGTTGGATTATTTCTCTATTCTTGCTTCTACTTGGCAAAAAGATTGTAAAAAAGGTGATGGAAAAGAGCATTTATTTTGAGAAAAACCCTGTACCTAAAAGGAAACTGAAAACAAGCAAGGACAGGAAAAGCATTTGGAGTTTATCAAACTTAGCAATATCCCTTTGAGTTGTCAATGTGTCATCAATGTCTCATCATTGTACACAGGTCTGTGTTTATATATAAAAAGCCACCCACACATGCACGTTAGTGACATTTAATCAAACTTTCCATGGTTCCCTGACATTCTCATGCACGATTTCTAACATTTCCACAAGGGGAAAAGTACATCATTGCTTCAGAAAGACTTGACATACAAAAACAACTGCTAACATACTATTAATGCACAGGAAATGACAAACAATACACCACAAACATTTTAAGATGTAGCTCTCCTCCAAACAACACATGAAACTAAAAATAGTATGATGTCAGGTTTGCTTACACACTTACCATGAATTTTCTGTGTTAGAACATTTTTGCTTTTAAAAGAACTAAGAGCATGCCAGCCAGCAAATTACTCACAGAACATAATTACATGAAAATTTACCCTACCCTTTAAAAAAAAATATATATATTGACAGAAACAAAGTTAAGCTATTGCACTTTGAAATGACTTGTGTGAATTTAAAGCATAAAGGGATCAAATCTCCATATGCTGGGCTGAAAAATGTACACTAATTTAAGAATAATGTAAAGCCCATTTTCTTCAGTGCAAGTTTATCTCCTGATTAGAGAAAATAAAACCAACTGGTAAATATTGGAATTTTCATCATAGCACTTCATATTCTAAAATCCTGTTCTCAGCCTAACTCCCAACAGTTCTTCAGGGCTGAAGCTTCCCTCTCCTTATCCTGGGGCCAATGGCCAGATCCTCAACTAGTGTATAATGGCATAAATCCACTGAAGTCAATGGAGCAACATTGATGTACATCAGCTGAAGGTCTGCCCCCAAGTGTGGAAATTAAGTAAAAAGCAATTGGTGGGGTGGGATATAGTTTGGTTTTAATTTTAAGTAAGTGGAGGTGGAAACAAAAAACACCTAAAAACAAACTAACCACTTTTCTGGTTTTTTGGGGGGGAAAAGTATTTGTTATTTTTCAGTACAAAAGTAAACAGCTGAACTTCCATTTCAGATTTTGATTTTAATGAGTCAGACTTCCTGAAAGTTTGAAAAAGGTATTTGAAAATAAAATAAAGCACACAAGAATGTACATCAGTGCACGTAATCTCAGGTAAGTAACTGTTCCACTGTGAGCTTTAAGGAACTGCAGTCATGGTGGTGTGTCTGAAGAGCACCACAGGGCTCCAATCTTGATTGAGGTCTATGGACACTACACAATATAAAATTATAATTACAAAGTCTCCAGAAGGGTTTAATTGCATGGTTGCTGGCAACACTACTGAGAGTCACATTAACACACCAGTGCTCAATCCCATAGTGGCACACCTAGTAGATAATACCCCTCCGGCATAGACAGACCGGCTCTTCATGAACACATACCATATTACACCAATCCTCACAGGGCCAGATTTCCCACTCCACCAGGGTCACCTTGTGCTGCTGATGCTGCACAAAGTGAATTCAAACATCCAGAATTGCAAATGGAGAATTGGTGGAAATCTCCACAAGAATAAATTGGTAGAAGCAGCTCCATCATCTCCTGGGAGTGAACATGAGCCTCGCACATGTACGGGGACGGTGGATCAAAGCTCCACAACACCCAGTTCTCCACTGGCGTCAGGTCACAGAGTCCTTCAGTGGCAAAAGTTAAAGCTGCAGAGGGGGTCAAACTTTAACTTGAGCCAGAGCCAGGTGACTGACAATCAGGGAGCCGCTTCCGGCTCCCTGATGCCACCCCCACCCTCAGTTAAGGCTCAGACCTTTGAATAGATGCACTCCGAGAGCTTAGGAAACAGAAACAGAAGTTTATGTATATGTACTCCATATCTATGCAGAACCACATAGGCAACACACACACACACACACACACACACACACACACACACACACACACACACACACACACACACACACACACACACACACACACACACACACACACACACACACACACACACCATTCATCCCTTGTGGAAACAGATATTCATCATGGCATATGTTGTTACTGTCAAGAGACCCCAAATCCTACGCATCTGCACACAAGCTACATTTAGATCCTAAACACATACACTCCCCTTGCTAAATGTCTGCTATGCACACATACAGGTCTCCTCTCAGACACCTAATGGTCAGAGAGAGAGGGGAGACGAGACCCTGCACATGTGCATACTTGCTCAGACCATTTGTTTCCTCTCTCGTTTTAATTTAGTGCAAACTACAACATTACACACATTTAAAGAAGTTGCAAGAAAGCAATACTATGCAATATTACAATTTCTATTTCTCAAAAGGACAGACTTATGGTGAGTATTCAATCTTAGCTGCATTTCCTGATGTGTGTGAGCTTAACTATGAAGCCACTACATTGCACTAACATGTATTTTCACATTGAATAGAGAAATAAGTGAGTTAGAGTTTATAAGTAGATTATTAGGAGGAGAAAAAAAAATCACTTTGAAATAAAACCTAAACGAGATCTAATAAGGCTATTTATGTATGTATCAGCCATAACAACACAAACACAGAAAAAGACAAGCTTTTCATGCTGAATCAATGTTTTGCTTGCTGAAAAGAGCAGGATTTAGTTTAAATCCATCTTCAACTTCAGCAATGCTTTTTGACCATCTTTAATGATGTACAAGCATTATGGAGTACCAAATAGAATCATAGGACTGGTAGGGCCTTGAGAAGTGTTCTTAGTGAATGTGTGTTAAAAGCATCTTCCTTTTAAAATGCACAATGCCAGAGGTTTAATTACTTATCAACCAATAACCTGCTTCAGCAATGATTTCTGGAACTTCAGCTACATTACGTCCCCCAAGACCCAAATCTCAGCAGACATTAGTAGGTACAAGTACATGAATTTCAGAGTTTTATGTGGTTTAAGAATGACCTGCTATCACAGCTGCACTTAGTATTAAAAAACAAACAAAACAAAAAAAAAAAAACCCCAAAAACAAAACTCTTCAAATCTATTCTTTTCTCTTATCCTAATAACTGGTCACATCTGAAGTGTTTTGGATAGTATATTAAGAGATCCTAAAAGGTTTTTTTTCCTTATGAACACAAAATGGCTACTAGATTATGACACAAACTTGTAAAGAAATGAGGAAGAGAAACGGTATCTTTATTTGGTGTTTTACATGTATAAACTGAATTGCTAAGAAACCCCATCTTACGGAGGAGAGTGGGGGAAAAAACAATGCGGAATCAATGCTGAGATTTCATTCACATAATACACTTGAACATTCAAAGCAGGCCAACTAGCAAGCTTAATCTTACAGATACACAAATTCCATGTATGCTGAAATGTAATACACAATCAAATAATCCTGGATCAGTGAAAAGAATTTAGTATTGGAATTGTTCCTCCTTCACATTGGGGGGTGGAGGGGAGGGAAGGAAAGAGGGGGAGAGGAAATAACTCTGATCTCTTCAGTTATCCAAAAGGTATACAAGTACCAAGATAATACAGGGAGGTATCAGATCAAAGACAGGAGGGGGAAATTTTGGTGCTCCTATCAGTAATCTCAGAAAAAAATAATATATTTGCTTTTGGGGTCGGGGAGGGGAGTTGGAGGGAGAGAGAAGGGAATGCATTTTGGTGGTATGTTTTAAACACCTACACAGGCAACCTGTTAAGTTTTATGATATTCTGAATGTAAACATATCTGCAGTGGAAGCAGATCGCGTATGCCAAACAGAACCCTGAGCCTGCAGGAACCAGGCAGGTCCAAGGGAAGAACCAACAAAACAAGAACAGCAATCAAACTAAGGTCACACTCTGGTAGTCCTTTATCAGTAGGGACAGAGTTTGAGTTAGAGAGAAAATTCTAACCTTGTTTTCACTTGGGAAAACATACGCTTAGACTGAGGGCTTAGTCTACATTGCCAGCGAAATTCAGCAGCAGTCAATGGGAGATATGCAAGCTACACCGATGGGAAATGCCCTCCTGTCAATGAAGCGTTACTCTTTTTGCGGGGGTGGATTAACAGTGTTGACTTCTGGATCGATTGAGTCTCAACTGCTGCTCAATCAATCCCGCAGAATCGATCCAGCAGTGCCAACAGTGCCGTCATCAACATAGACATACCTTCTATCCAGCAAGTGATGGGAACCAACCCACAAAACCATAGCAGATAGATGGACCTATTAAAGAGGGAAAGACAGGAGATGGCTGGAGACTTGAGACCTGACTGGGCACTCCTGGAGTAGACCACAAAGGCGGGTGGGGAGGGAGGAATACATATGCCTGAAACTGACAGGATGGCAATTTGATTTTGTGTCAGCTTTCAAGGCTTTGAGGTAAGAGCCAGCAGACGCAAGGGAAGAGACACATGCAGGACACACATGTGGGTGGCAACTCAGCCCAACCAGTAAGAAAATCAAGCTCACCCACAAATTCTTCTCCAACCGTCCAATGAAGACAGACGATCCTTGATGGATATTCCAAATTCAAAAGAATCTAAAGAACATTCTGCAAGGGAAAGGCAGACAACAGGATGGTGTGCTGCCTTCCCAGAGCCAAGACACAAGAAGTCACTCTAAAACTGGATAGGCTTTTGAAGTCAATGGGCAGGGATTCATTGGTGATGGTTCATATCGGCACTAATGACACTACGTTGCAGGATATCTCCCAGATAAGAGATGACCCTGGGAACTCGGAAGCATGCTGAAGAATGTCCAAGCAATATTCTCTGAGATCATTCCTGTGCCATAAGCAAAAAACAGAAAGTAAAAGATTCTAGAAGTGAATTGCTGGCTACGCAAGTGGTACAGGGTGGAGTGTTTTGGTTTTGTGGAATGTTGATCTTTCAACCAGGAGAGAGGAGCATTTAGTTTGGTTCCTCTTCTAGTGAGGGGGAGGTTATCCAATCTCCTTGGGGACAAGGCTGGCTACAGTAGTCAGGAGGGAGTTAAACTAACAGCAAAAGAGGAAGGTAAAAAGAATGAAGAGATGAGCACTCCGCACAAAATCAAAACACTGAGAACAAAATTAATCAAGGAACCAAAGAACATGGAGAAGAAATTCTTTAATTGCCTATACTCCACTGCTAGGCATCTGGATAACAGGACGAATTGGGATTGCTCATTTGTGATCTAGTTGGTATTACTAAAAACAATGGCTATAACGTATTTAGGAAGGATCAAGTGGGAAAAAAGGGAGAGGGGATGGCATTCTATGTCAAAAATGGAATTACCTGTTTCCTAGTCACTGATAACTCAATGATCCTGAATGATCGTGAATACTTATGTATCAATATCCTAACAGAGAAAGTTCAAGATAGGGTAGTAGTTGGTGTCTGCAACTCCACCAAATCACACTAGGGAACAGGATGACTGCTTCCTTACAGATAGATCTATAATATGTTGGGGAAAAAGCTGCATGATCTTGGGGGACTTCAGTTTGAGTGACATATGCCGGAGGTCTCATGCTGCCAGTAATAAAACATCCTTGGAATTTCTAAAACATGATAAATTACAATTTTCTAACACAAGGGAATTCTATATTAGACCTTGTCTAAAGAGATAGAGAGGAACTGATCACAGAAGTAAGAATTAGTGGTAGCTTAGGTACAAGTGATCTTGACTTGATCACATTAATAATATGCAAACAGGGAGATAAAGTCCAGATCACTAATATATATATACACACACACACACACACACACACACACACGATGCTTTAATAGGGCCAATTTTTCAAAACTCAAAACAGTTATGAGTCAAATCAGCTGGAAGGAAGAATTTAATCAGAAAAATGGGAGTGATAATTGGGAATCATTTAAGAATACCTTAGTAGATCAACAAAAAGCCACAATCCCACAAACAAGGAAAAAGGCCTGTGACAAAATCAGGTTGGACAGCAGTAAGAGAGTGGTGGAAGGCAGATATTAGCCCTAGAACGATAAAGGTCCTTTTCCTTATTAGCTGAAAAGGGAACTATGGACACCTGAGTCCAAATAAGGGCTGCTTGAGACCTTTAAAAACCCTCCACAGATGAGAGAAGAGGAGGAGAGCTAAGCTGCTGCAGGACTAGTGGCAGCAGGGAGAAAGGATCCACCAGAATGAGAGGCTACTCTCCTCCCTACAGAGGAGACTGCCTGTTTAGGGGGAGGATGGGCACCCTGGGGCCAATAACAAGGCCACACACCCCCAGAGAGAGGGTAGGAAAAGGTATCTCTCTTTGTTTTGTGTTGTGAGTTTGTTTGGCAGAGGAGCACTCCTGGGGCCTGCCCCAGGGCCTACCTGGAAAATACTGAGAAATAAACCTCAAGTGGGAAAACAATCCAGAATGGGGCTGATTTACTTATCACTATTGGGGGGGAGTGCTGAGCCTGGTAATGTAGAGGAGCCTTGCCACAGGCCATACTAGTTAGCAAGATGACCTGGTTTAGAGGAAAAGCAAAAGGCAGCTGTACAAACAATACACACACACACACACACACACACACACACACACACACACATGAAAGAAAGGGGAAGCTGATCATAATGAATACAAATCTGAAGTAAGGATTTGTAGAAAATTGATAAGGGAAGAAAAGGGACACAAGATGAAATCTATGGCCAACAGAGATAAGGACAATAAGGAGGAGGGGTTGGGGTTTTTTTTTAGTATATTAGAAAAAAAAAGGATCCTGACAAAGGTATTGGCCCATTACTAGATGAAGTGGTAGAATTATCAGAAATAACACAGAAAAGGCAGAAATGCTCAATAAATATTTCTGTTCTATATTTGGGGAAAAATCAGATGAAGTCATCTCATCATTTTCCAGACAACTTGCATCCATGAGTTTTAAAAGAACTGGATGAGGAGCTCACTGGACCATTCATGTTGATAAGTCTTGGAGCACAGGGAAAGTTTCAGAAGACGGCTTACGTTATGCCAATTTTTAAAAGAGGATAAAACGGGATGACCTGGGTAATTACAGGCCTTACAGCTGGACACTGAACCTGGGCAAAACGATGTGGGCTGATGTGGGACTGTATTATTAAAAGAATGAAAGGAGGGGACTGTAATTAATGCATATCAACATGGGCTTATGGAAAATAGATCCTGTCAAAGTAAACTATATTTTTTTCTGAGATTACAGATTTGGCTGATAACACAAATAGTGCTGGTGTAACAGCCTTAGACTTCTATAAGGAGTTTGACTTGGTGCTGCAAGACATTTTGATTAGAAAGGTATAAAATTAATGTGGCCCACATTAAATGGATTAAAAGCTAGCTAACTGATGATTCCCTATCATAGAGCAGGTGTGTTTCCAAGGGGGTCCACAGCGACCAGTTACTGGCCCTGTGCTATTTAACATTTTTATCAACTACCTGGAAGAAAACATAAAGTTATCACTGATAAAGTTTTCAGGGGACACAAAAACTGGGGGAGATATAAATAATGAAGAGAACAGGTCACTGACTTAAGAGCTATCTGGACTCTTAGTAAACTGGATGAAGCAAATAATATGCGTTTAATACAACTGAATGTAAATATAAACATCTAGGACAAACAAATGTAGTCCATACTACAGGGATGGGGGACTCTTATCCTGGGAAGCAGTGACACTGAAAAACATTTGGGGGTCATGGTGGATTATCAGCTGAACATGAGCTCCCATTGAGAGACTGTGGCCAAGAGCTACTGCGATCCTTGGATGCATAAACAGGAGTCTTGAGTAGGAGCAAAAAGGTAATTTTATCTGTATATTTGGCACTGGTGTGACCACTGCTAGAATCCTGTCCAGTTCTGGTGCCCACAATTCAAGAAGACTTTTGATAAATTGCAGAAGGTTCAGAGAGGAGCCATGAGATCGATTAAGGGATTAGAAAATGTGCCTTAGAAAGCTCAATCTATTTAGCTTAACCTCCTTCTGAATATTTTCATAAAAACAAAAATTGTATCAAAAGGTCCACAAGTGGACAAATCCTGAGCTTTGAGATGACTCTGGATCAGCCAGAACATGAATTTGAACCTAGGTCTCCCACATCCCACACCAGTGCACTCATCACTAGGCTAGAGAGTGTCAGTCATGGGCATATGCTTGTTAGAGAATTTCATTTTGTCAAAAATGTTTCAAGCAGCTTTATTTGCAGCTCCTCTACTGAAACTGCCAGGCAGTAGCACAAATGAAACCTGCTCAGCAACGACTTTGCGGCCTACCTTGTCTCCCATTCTGCCCATCTCTTCCTGCAGAAAAAGCTTCCCATAACCTTTTTTTTTTTTCCTTTCTTGAGTTAAAACTAAAGAAAAAAAGCATTTGCATTGTCAAATCCAACAGTCTAAAATGATAGGCCAAGCCAGCCAGCAATGACACATTACAAAGGAAGGGTTAAACAGAAACTCTTTGCTTTTGTGAATGCAACACTGAATTACGATGCTTTAACCAAACAAGCCAGGTTGAGAACCAAGATAACCAAACTGCCCCCTATAAATTTCTCTCTGAAATCTCCTCCCCACTTTCTGCTCAAGCTGCCACAGCCCTGGACAGTGATCCAATCCCTGTAAATTATTAAGAACCCTCCCAAATACCTTGCAATTTTTGATTCACTGGATTGTAAATTCCTTGAGAGCCTATGGCCATCTCCCTTCAATTAGTTCTCTCAGGCATAATTTAAATCATCTTGCTACCAAAACAATTCCAGAGATGTTCTTTCTTATTAGGCAGCTTGGCACACAAGTTAGCGGACAGGTTTAAAGCTTTAGAGACAAGGTAAACGTGTGCGTTCCTTTTTGTAATGAAAAGGAATAGAAGTCTGTAAGACAAGACTGCCAGATTGCTAACCCTTTAGGCCAGGGGTGTCAAACTCACTCAAAGTGACGGGCCGGAATCACAAAACCTCTGCTTTCAAGGGGCCATACAATGCCCTCTGCCCATTTTCGGCGGCGCAGCATCAATAGCTTTCAGCGCTGCCCTTTCGCTGTGGGGACACTGACATTGCCACTTTAAGAGATTTCCAGGAGGGATACCCGCCGCCGAAAAACTGAGGAGGAGTTCTCCTTTTCAGTGGCACATTTCTGGAGCGAAAAGTATTGCCGCTTTAAGACGCTAGCCCCACAAATCTCTTAAAGTGGCAATGCAGACTTTCGGCGGCTCCGCTACTTAATTTCGGCGGCCGGGATCAGAGAGGTTCGCGGGCCACATAACAAAGGTTCGCGGGCCAAATGCGGCCCGCGGGCCGTATGTTTGACACCCCTGCTTTAGGCTATCACACTAGTCATGTGGAGCACCACAAACAAAGGGGACACGATAAAAGTTTTCAAGTACATAAAAGGCTGCTACAAGGAGGAGAGAGATAAATTGTTCTCCTTAACCTCTGAAGATAGGAAAAGAAGCAATGGACGTAAATTGCAGCAAGAGAGGCTTAACTTCCTAACGGTCAGGGTAGTTAAGCACTGGAATAAATTGCCTCGGGAGGTTGTGGAATCTCCACCACAGGAGGTTTTTAAGAGCAGGTTAGACAAACACCTGTCAGGGATGGTCTAGCTAATATTTAATCCTGCCTTGAGTGCAGGGTACTGGTCCAGAAGACCTCTCGAGGTCCCTTCCAGTCCTTCACTTCTATGATTAATGGATGCCCATTTACATACCAAGTCAAATGTTAACGGAAAAATATGAAGTCAACAGGGAAAGCACAGACAGGAAAAAACAAGCTATGAGGTTTATCCTGGCTAAGAGTAAAGCCAATGAACTTTGAGGGTTTTCTAGGAGGCAAAAGTGACACCCTGGTATCCCGCACTTATGAAGTAAACAGACAGCATGTTTACATTCATGACGATGGGATCTCAACCAGCCCTGGTTGAAAACGTTGCAGAGGCCTTTGGGTGAGATAAACATCTTTAGACAAAAGGTTAACCGGTTAGTTTAGTCTCTAGAAAGCACATTGTGATTTTGTTTTATATGTAACTATTTGTTTCCAATACCTTTATTCACCATGACTTGAATCTTTGTTGATAAACTTAATCTACTTCTTCTTGTCTTCACTATAAATATATGCAGGTACTGATCCTGAGTTGACTCTTGCAAGCTGGTGTGTTCAGCAGACCTGATAGTTCTGTGTAGCCAGTGTCAGGGTCTGGCTATCAAGGGGATATGCTTCAAAGGGTCTCAGGTGCACCTATTAAACTTCAAGGCAAAGTAGCATTGGCTGGCATAGCTCAGAGATCACTTGAGTGGCTAACAGATCAGTGATCTTAGAGAGCTGATCCCCCAGCTAAGGGTAAGCAAGACTAACATTGGAGGCAGGGGGTAACAAGGTCACTCTCAGTCCTCAGTACCCAGAGAACTGTCACACTGTGTAATCCAAATAATAAATAGGAGGGAAAACAGAGAAAGTATATGGGATGACATCTCCAGAGAAATCTATGACAAAGAAACAAAAAGAGGCATGCAGGGTACAAGAGAGGTGCTTGATTAAAAACAAAAGTCTAGTTGGTCCAAAGAAGCCAGCTGGAAATGGAATCCTGGACTGGATTGCAGCTGGCAAGACTTGAAGACTGCCAACAGCATCACCATTGTTATAGAGCAGGGGTGGGGAACGTATGGCCCGCGAAATCATTTGGTCCGGCCCGCGGCGGGCCGTATAAGGCCCGCGAAATCATTTGGTCCGGCCCTGGCGGCGGCGGGGAATTCGAAGGCGGCGCGGTTTCATGGCGGCGGCAGGGTTCTGTTGGGGGGGGGGGGGGGGGGGGGGGGGGGGGGGGGGGGGGGCAGTGCCCGCCGCCGAAACTCTGCTGCCGTTTGCCCCTTTTCGGCGGCGGGGGGACTTCGGCGGCGGGCACTGCCCCCCGCCCCCCACGGAACCCTGCCGCCGCCGTGAAACCATGCCGCCGCCGAATTCGCCGCCGCTGAATTCTCCCCCGCCGCCGAATTCTCTCCCGCCGCCAGGGCCACCATCAGGCCCTTGACAGAAAAAAGGTTCCCCACCCCTGTTATAGAGGAAACTCCACAGACCATAGTTGGAGAATCATTGCTATAAACAAGCAGTGTCATGTCAGATGCCAACACTATTGGAACAGCATAGAAAAACAGCCATTTGACTAATCCAGATGCGCTTGTTTGAGAGAGAGTCTACAGTACTGAAGACTTGGAGCTCTCACTTGAAACAGGAGGGTCATAACCAAAACATCCTCCCCTGAAATCAATCATCAAGTTAGTCTGTTTTAGAAGAAACAGGTAGTGCTCCATTTTATCATCATTACATTTCTCATTGTTTTTTTAATTAAACAGGCCTAACAGCTCCTCAAGTGGCCCCATTTGCTTGCCATTCAGGTCTTTAAAGTACATAAAAATGGCCATATGGAGTTGGATCAAAGGTCCCTCTAGCCCAGCATCCTGTCTTCTTACAGAAGCCAGTGCCAGATGCTTCAGAAGGAATGATCAGAACAGGGCACTTTTGAATCATCTGTCCCCTATCCTCTGGTCCCAGCTTCTGGCAGTTTGAGGTTTGGAGACACCTGGAGCACGGGTTTGTGTCCCTGATCATCTTGCTAATAGACATTGACAGACCAATTATCCATGGCCTTCTCATTCCTTTTTGAACTCAGTTATACTTTTGGCCTTCACAACATCCCCTGGCGATAAGTTCCACAGGTTCACTGTGTGTTGTGTGAAGAAGTACTTCCTTTTGTTTTAAACCTGCTGTACAGTGGAACCTCAGAGTTACAGACACCTTGGAGTGGAGGTTGTTCCTAACTCTGAAGCGTTCGTAACTCTGAACAAAACGTTATGGTTGTTCTTCTTAAATTTTACAACTGAACATTGGACTTCATACAGCTTTGAAACTTCACCATGCAGAAGAAAAATGCTGCTTTTAACCATCTTAATTTAAATGAAATAAGCATAGAAACAGTTTTCTTACCTTGTCAAATCTTTTTTTAAACTTTCCCTTTATTTTATTTAGTCATTTATGTTTAACACAGTATTGTACTGAATTTGCTTTTTGTTTTTTTCTGTCTCTGCTTCTGCCTGATTGCATACTTCCGGTTGCAAATGAGGTCACTGGTCAGTTCATAACTTCAGTGTTCATAACTCTGAGGTTCTATTTGTATATTAATTTCACCAGGTGACCCCTAGTTCTTGTGTTATATGAAGGGGTAAATATAATGGCAATATGATCTTTTATATCAGTTTCTAAATGGTTCCTAACATTGTTCGCTTTTTTGACTGCTGCTGCATATTGAGCGGATGTTTTTAGGGAACTATCCACAATGACTCCAAGTTCTCTTTCTTGAGTGGCAACAACTCATTTAGACCCCATCATTTGGTCTGTATAGTTGGGATTATTTTTTCCAACATACATTACTTCACACTTATCAACATTGAATTTCATCTGCCACTTCGTTGCCCAGTCACCCAGTTTTGTGACATACCTTTGTAAATCCAAAAATGACTGTGAAGGGTTAACTATCTTGAGTAATTTTGTATCACCTGCAAATTTTGCCACTTCACACTTTTCACTCCCTTTTCCAGATAATTTATGAATGTGTTGAACAGCATACCAGGTCCTACTACAGATCCTTGAGGTCCTCACTATTTACCTCTCCCCAATGTGAAAACTGACCATTTTATTCCTATTGTATCCTATATTTTTTTAAACCAGTTACTGATTCATGAGAGGACTTTCCCTCTTATCCTATGGTGGCTTAGTTCAGAGATTCTCAAACTGGGGGATGGGCTCCCCTGGGGGGGGGGGAGGGGTGCAGAGTGTATTCTGAGGATGGCATGAGAAGCTTTAGGGTAGAAAAAAAACCCCACAAACTTACTGCACACATTTTACCCACTGCCATGAATAACTAGCCAAGCTGATCCCTCCAGACAGATCAGATCCTCAGCTGGCACTGTGCATTTGGATGGATTTCTGTTAAGCTTGCATAGCATTATACAAAGTCATTGCCATGTGTACTTTAACCTGTTTGCTATGATGCGGTGTGCACATTTAATTGCAAGCACTGATCACCAGGGCAGTTTTGTTTTTGCTCTTATTACAATGGATCATAGGCTCTGTTTCAATCAATGCCTTTCTGCTTTTCACATTTAGCATAGATGTGTGCAGCACATTACGTTAGGGTGTGCACCCAGGGAATTTTCGGGCCACACTGGATTAAAATTTACTTACCCTTGCTACCTTACTCTCCACCGAAAACTCTCGCTGCGTCATCTGGCGATGTCCTACCCGCCGCCGAAAAAACTACCGGGTCCTTATTTTCGGCAGCAGCTCGTGACGTCATGCTCGCCACCGATAAAACTGCTGGGGCACTCTTTTTCGGCGGCAGCTTGTGTCAGATTACGGTTGTCGAGCCCTGAATTAGGGTGTGCCTAGGCACACCTGGCACACCCCGTGCGCACACCTATAACATTTAGTGAGAGTTGCATGTTGTTTTTTCTTTATCAGTATATGTAATTGTATGGCGGGGGAGGAGGCGTAAACTACTCCAGACACAGAGCGCGGGGGGTGGAGAGGGTCACAATCAAGTAAGTATGAGAAGCACTGGCTTAGTTTGCGTAAAAGCCTTTGGGTGAGGGAGCTTGTCAAAGGCTTTCTGAAAGTCCAAAGACATTATACGACTGGATCACACTTGTCCACATGCTTGTTAACATTCAAATAATTCTAACAGATCAATGAGGCAAATCAATGATTTTCCCTTTACAAAAGCCAGGTTAACTCTTCCCCAACATATCACACTCATCTGTGTCTGATAACTCAGTTCTTTACTATAGTTTCAACCAATTTGCCTGTAATTTTGAGGATCACCTCTGGATCCTTAAAAGGGAACTATACCCAACCAAACAAACCAAAAAACAAACCAGCATTACATTAATTACTTTCTAGCCAACTGGTACAGAGGTTGATTTAAGCAATATGTTATATACCACAGCTAATAGTTCTGCAACTTCATATTGGAGTTCCTTCAGAACTCTTGGGTGAATACCATCTGGTCCTTGTGACTTATTACCTTCTAAAATTAATTTGTTCCCAAACCTCCTCTACTGACACCTCAATCTGGGACATATCCTCAGATTTCTCATCTAAAAAGAATGGCTCGGCCGTGGAGATCTCCTCCCCCATCCCCTGCAGTGAAGACCAACGCAAATAATTCATTTAGCTTTTCCACAACAGCCTTGTCTTCCTTGAGTGCTTTTTTAGCACTTTGATTGTTGAATGTCCCCACGGACTGTTTGGCAGGCTTCCTGCTTCTGATGTACATAAACAATCTTTAAAAGATTTTCTTGGCGTGCCTTGTTAAACTTGGGCAAGTCAAGTATACAAGTACATGCTCCGTCTGACTTTCAATTTTTAAAAAGAGATGCCTTTTTGCCTATTTATTCCGCTCTTTAGCCATGGTGGCCTTTTTTTTTGGGGGGGGGGGGGGGGGTCCTGTTACTCGGGTATACATTTAGTCTGAGTCTCTGTTACGGTGGTTTTAAATAGTCTCTATGCAGCTTGCAGGCATTTCACCCCCCGTGACTGTTCCTTTCAATTTAATTTGCCTACCTTCCTTATTTTTGTGTCATTCCTGTTTTTGAAGTTAAATGCTACCGGGGTCAGAGTTTCTTTGGCATTTTCCCCTCTACAAGAATGTTAATGACTAATGTAATTAAATGTATTACCTAGCAGTTCTTCTATATTCACTTCTTGGACCAGATTCTGTGCTCTACTGAGTACTAGATCAAGAATTGCCTCTCCCCTTACGGGTTCCAGGATTAGCTGCTTCAAGGAACAGTCATTTATGGCATCTTGACATTTTATCTCTGCATCCCTTCCTGAGGTGACAAACACTCAGTCAACATAAGGATAGCTGAAATTCTTCATTATTATTGCATTTTCTGCCTTTGTACCCTTTCTAATCTCCCTAAACATTTCACAACATTTCAACATTACTCCTGACGGCAAATCCCAGACAGCAGTAGTGCATTGTGCACTATTGGCAAATCATGAAGACACATTTGGAAAATAGGAAAATTTATCTGTGTTTACCTGAAAAAAATAAGTTTGATTAATAAGATACACAAATCCATTACAACGGATCTTGGAGGCAGTATCTAACCTGTTAGTTATTGGCAGCAGAGGACTGCCTCACCCTGATGCTTCCTCTAGTTGAAGCAACTCTTATAACCAGGACAATCCATTTCTACTTTCCTATGTTACAGATTGAGTTTAAACTCAATTTCTTGTTTTTTCCTCAATTTCTTCTACTGCGCAGCATGAAAATTCCCAAGTCTTTGGGTGTCAATTTCCATATCTACTCTCATGGATCCATTTGTCTCCAGGATAGACCAGGTCTTACTTGAAGGAAGCAAATTTTATAAAATTTTCCTATTCTTCATTGTGCTTTTGTCTATAGATTCATTACAATGAGATTTTCACAGCAGTGTCCCTCGAAGTTGGAATCATCCTTGAAGTACAGAAATCTAAAAACCAGGCACATTATATATCCTCCTCTTTTCCCTGGGCACTGAAATGTGGAGAAGACTTCTGTCATAAAATGGAATTGGCTAAAAGACTGGATCACCAATATGTAGACTTCAATTAATTTATATATTGATGGCCATGTGGCCACCTAGGAGATCTCAATAGAAGAGACATTAGTTTTTGGCCCGGAGATGGTCAGTGCTCTTAAGGACTGGACAGAAGGAATAATATTCCTTATATTTTGGGAATTAATGCTGATAGTTGTGAGGACTGCTTTTCTGAATTAGAAGAATACCGGGTCTCATCAAAGAAAGCTTCCGGCTTCAAAAATTCATCTGACTGGAGATAGCAGCTACTGGGAGGTCTCCTTTAACTGACAGTGAGTATGACACCACTACCTGTAGGGATTCAACCTGGGGACTGCTGTAAGGAACAGAATGAGGTTCCACGGTCATGTTCTATGACTTTGTGGGGCTGGAATAAGGGTTGTTGCTTAAGAAAGCACTTTTTAAAAGGATAAGCTGATAACATACTACAGAGATTTGACCCTTGTGGGTGTATCAAAATGTCCAAGCAACATTAAGGCCCTCCTGGAGGAGCTCAAGGCGGTTTCACTTCTTTAGTATGATGGTTAAACTATGAAGTTTGAACCAGCCAGTAGAATAAGTTCTATTTGTTTACTTCTTTTAGGGTTTATGAGAGTGAATCACTCAAGTATCCTCTCTGAACCTATCTGGTCCTGGATGGAGGAAATTTTTTTAGCCATAGCAGAGACCTTGGAAGGTCCAGTGCTAGGTTAAATCAGACTGGAGAGGTATAGCCTCTTCAGTCAGAAAGGCATAAATAGTATTGTCACGCTGGCTGGATCGGGGGGAGGGGCGGTGGTGAGCATTTATGATATTGGGTGACATCAGTATGTCAGAATCACAATAATTCATGTGAAATATGCCATGTCACGTGCTGTTAGAAAGGCTATAATGTGCTAAGATGAGGATGTTTGTGTTCATGTGTTATGTGTGTAATGGAAGTTATAGATATACCAAACATATCAGTATTTCAAATTGTGCTGTCTGAGAGTGACATCTCAGACAGGATGGCTGCAGAACATTGAGACACTCACAGGTGAAAGGGACCCAGAGGGAGAAGCCAGGGATATACCCGATTAGTCATCAGGACTTGCCTATGTGACTCTGGACTCCATTTTGGTTCTTGTGAAATTCCAAACAGCATGGCAGGGGACAGAGGACATAAAAGGCAGAAGCCTGGGAATCCATTTTGTCTTTCAGTCGGGATTCAGCTTCAGCTACCAACCTACCTCTGGATCAATTCATCTGCAACTGAACTGAAGCTGTGAAACAAAGGACTGAGACCCATCCAAATACTGGATGTATACCAGAGGACTATACAAGCCTGCAAACTCCACAATTCTTCTAGAAACCTGATGTATCAAATCACTTGTATGTATCTGATTGCTCTAATCCTTTAACATTTCTCTTATGGTTTGTTCCTTTCTTTTTATAATAAACCCTTAGTTTTAGTTACTAAAGGATTGGCTGGCAGCGTGGTATTTTGGGTAAGATCCAAACTTATATTGATCTGGTACTGTGGCCTTTTGGGGTGAGGAGGAACCTTTTTAGTATAGAACATAGAGTTTAAATAACTGGTCTCTTTACTGGACCTAGTGGCTGATTGGGAGCCAGAGACTGAAATGTAGTAAAGGGGGCTGTGTATATTTGTGTACTGGCTTCTTAATAACCAGTGTGGGGAATCAGAAGCACAGTTTGTGGCTGGTTGGGAAGCCTGACTTCAGTATCACCCACCAGCACTGGGAGAATCTGCTCTCCTTTTACAGCCTGCCCTGACCTTGGCATTATCAGGTGGCTACCCTGGGCATGGAAGGGTCACAAGTATAACTGCTGCTCTTGCCTTCCTATCTTTTGTATTGTCCTGGACAGCAAAGTTGCGATGTGGGGGAAGAGAGGAAAGCTACCATCCTCGTGCAAACAGAGCAAAATGTCTGTAGGATGGTAAAATGGGAACGTCAAGATAGAAAATTCACTCAGTAAGTTATTCCAATGTTTCAGACTGAGCCCTGTTCAGCTTTATTCCAGGTTCTTTGAGGCTAGAAATAAGATGGGGAAGGGTTTGTATCACTCCAATACCAAACAGGTGGATGATTTCATTTGTGTCCTGGAATTTCCATGGGTTGCTCAAGATTGGGAATGGAACAAAGGAGTGTCACAACCTGGGACAGTCTCCCGTATTTAGACAGATTCAAGTCTGATATTTGTCGACCTAACTGTGGGACCCCAAATGCTTCAAAACCCACTGGCCTCGGTCCCAACTGGTCACTGGTACTAGCTTTGGGTCTCTCCGATGTAGGCCATATCTAACCCCACTGTCCAGCTGCCCTCAACCCCAGTATCCACTCCTCCGATGGCCACAGTTGTTTAAGTTTTCCCCAAAGTCCACCTGGCTGTGAGCTCTGGTTCAGAGTTAAACCCTTCAGAGGCTTGTGGCAGGAAAGCCAGGAACAGACTTTGCACAGGAATTCCTTCATCACAAAAGAATGCTAATGAGTACAAATTTTTGAAAAACAAAAACAAAAGTCCTGTATGCACCCTCCCACACACTTTGATTTCACCCTTCTTGTGAGCATCTTTGGTCAGCAGCTTTAGGCTAGGCAGCCTACCCTGCATATCATGTGGTTTCCCCTTGTTTAGAAAAAACACCCCTCTTTCAAAACAATTTCTGTCTCTTTTTTTGCTTATGTGCTTCCATTGGGAAAATTCCAACCTCCTGCCCCTCAGTTCCCATCACCTTCTGGGCAGGGATAGTTAAAGTGAATGGCTCTACCAGTAGAAAACTCATTGTTCCAGCAGGAAAGAGTCATTCACTGTTGATAGCCATAGATTGCTCTGTGCCAGTGTCTGTCAGTCAGTCAGGTAGTTGTCAAGACCTCACTTCTGAACGAAAGCTCAGGTTTACAATGAAAGTTACAATACAAAGTGGCATTCACAGAACATGGCGTTCACAATTTGACAAACCCAATCCATCACAAGCTGTGCCTATGATTCTTGCACAGCTCCACAGGAGACACCTTCTGGACAATACCCAGTGACACCATTTTGACCAAAACCATAGAGGGTCATTTCTTTCACTCTGAAGGAGCCTGGCACCAATACAGGGTCTTATTCCAGATAGTGTTGGCTAGGAGTCTTGCAGACTGCTGTGCTGCAACTGAAGCCTCAACAACCTGCACGTACTCCAGCTACCACTTGCAATGTGATATTTTCACCCACTGTACTTCAAGGACTGCTTCAACTTGCCATATGATCTGTATTCCTTTCTATAGGGTCTGGCAGGAGCCAGGACTGTAAATCAGCTTTTCCACTGACTCTGAATAACCTCAACTTTCCATAGAGTTATCCATTTTAGTGCTAAAAGAGGAGGAAATTGATTTGCTTGAGCAACTAATTTTAAGGGCAAAGCCTTCGTACCTGTGTGTAACAGATGTGTGTCCCCCATATCTTTTTCCAGGGAGAAGTTCTTAGGCCACGAGATTTTTATGTTGGGAGGGACCATATTTGCAATATTGTCTGCCTTTATTAACGTTGGGTATGAAAGCATGGAAACAGTATGTCAGATGGCATCCACAGGTTTTTGGTTTGTTCTGCTACGTCTGATCCCATCTGAGTTCTCTCATGCCCAATGGAGAGAGCTAAGGTGATGCCTGCCTGAACTTGGCTGCCTGTGAAGAGCCTGTACAGTGTGGAGGCCACTCTTTCAGTGTAAAAATCTCCCCTACTTAGAAATGGTAACTCCCTGACCACAAGCAAAGAGAGCCATGTCTACCTTATGTAGTGAGACCTGGTCAAGTAAAAGATAATGGAATGGATCCAAGGCTGCCTGTATTCCTGAAGGAAGATCGGAGGATGGCGGTGAGTCAGGTCTCTTATAACTAGGATTGCAATGCTGGTTCTGAGGGGGATGCACACACACTTCATAAATAGCTCAACTCTTTCAGAATAGTTCTAGGCTTCTGAGGCACAGCAGTTTCATGAGCAGTATTTTGGAAATAGCATTAACTTAAAACACACACACACACACACACACACACACACACACTCTCTCTCTTTCTTTTGGTGGCAATTTTAGGAGAGAATAAAAAAACCAAAGACATTTAGTGTGCAGGTGGAGTTGTTTTTTTTAAAGCAAGCTTCAGACACACTGATAAGTAAAGCAAGCACCAAAACATACCAAACATTCCATCCGCATTCCAACCATGCCTCCAGTAGTGCCCATAGGATGGACAAGGCCACAAATATTCCCATGCTTCAGTCTCTGGGCTGTTTCCTTGCGCCTCTTTGAGGCAGGAAGGCCTTATCTGTAAACATTTCTAGAGCATGTATCACTGTAGCATCTATGCATGGTCACATGTCAAAACATTGCTCCCTATTCATCCCAAGCCCATAGGGAGGAGCAGGAAGAACACAGTTTGGCTGCTTACATGGACAGAAAGGACCAATCTAAGAAGAGTGGCAGGAATTCTCATTCTAACAGACGTCAACCAAATTTTCTGCATCAGTTCTTGAATGGTTTGACCTTGGCCACACCAACATCATCTAAAATGTCATAGGTGAGGCAGCTTGGGGAGAAGGGCCTTCAGCAACCCCATCGCTGTTTAGTCATCAAGTCTATTATTCTAACAGCTGTAAAACAATGATCAATCATGTTGACAGCAAGCAGACTGCAGTGTACTATACAGTAGCACTGCAACCTAGCTACAAGTGCACAGATATAAGTCATTTCACTAGAGGGGTTTATCCTGCAAATTGCTGAGCACCATCAATTTTGGAAGCTGAGGGCACTCGGCACTTCATAGGATCAAACTCCAGGTCAGCTAAGTGTGGGAAGTCTAAATGAGAACACAGCATTGGGAAAAGAGAATCAGGGGAATCACCTGAGAGGAAAGTTACAGCATACAGAGCAGAACTGCTTGTCTGAGAAGAATCAGTGCCCCAAAGAAACCCAATGTTCTGCACTGGCAGAATTTTTGCTATTTTGGAACTAAAATTACAGAATCAAAGTTTTAGCAGCAGAATTGCTCTTTTTGGAATAATCACCCAACAGCTTAAGGACCTTTATCTACTGGAGAGAAAACAAAAGCAGCAACTCACATTGTCAAAGTTTTACAGGCAAAAAATCCCACAAACCTTTAAACTACCCAAGAGATCATCAAAATTTTAAAAACAGGTTTATAAACCAAAATAAAAAATTTTCCTATGCTGTTTGTTTTTAAAGACAAAGACATAGTTTGGTACTTTTGAGAGAAGTATCACATGGAATTCTTGAGGGTGACTTGCAAAAGAAAATAAATTTGGTTTTATAATTTTTTTTGGTGTTTTGGTTCTTTTTGGATGTACACATGTGGCCTCTAAAAGGTTTTCCCCTCTTGGACAGAGTTTATTTTGTTTGTTTTTAACTTTTATTAATAAATTTAAAAAAAGAGGAGGAGAAGAAGAAGAAATAAACTTGTCTTCCTCTTCTTGGTGGAGAACTCCTGGAACCACCAGAACTGGTAAAGGCATTCTCAGCTCTTCATAGAAGGAGGCATGATGTTTAATAAAGAGAATTTTCCTTACAAATGATTATCCAGACACTTGTGAAAGCCAAACAAGTTTTTTTAAGTGACCAAATGTCCCACTCATTGCACAAATTTCACTCTTCACTTGTGATGTCAAGTAGAGCTGGTAAACAGGAATATTTTGTCCTCCTCCCCCACACACCTTAAAACAGGCAAGTTTGTATAATAAAAAGCAAATGGGAGCCCCTTGAGCTGCTCAGGGCCCTAAGCAATTGCTTAGTCTGCATATGCCTAGCACTGACTCCGATGTCAAGCCTTCTAAATACGTAGCTTCTGGAGGGTCTTTCAGGAAAGGGTGCAGCAGACAAGATGTGAATCTCAAATGTAAGTGAACTAGAAGGAAAGGTGGAGACTTCAGACTCCCTTTATGCACCATAAAAAAGACAAACCCAGTTCTCCCCCTGACAAGTCCCAGCAACAGTTTCAGCTCTTTCACTTTTTAGAAAAGGCAGAAATGCATCAGAAGCAAAACTACTCAGTTTTGTCTATTAAAGCTTTTTCTGTAAAGATCTAGCATAAATAATGCTCAGCTAGAATATCTTCTGCAGCATGGAGAAAAAACCAACTTCTGACATGCATGTCAGATCATACATTTGAACGTTTCTGGATTAAAGTGACGAGACAAACTATAAGTAGCAAAAATCCCTCCATACCAACAAGAAAGTTCATTAAAGAAGAGGAATGATGTAATCACAGATCTGTTTTGTTCCTATCTCCCCCTGCTACAAAAGTGACTCAAACCTACTTCTGGAGACTAACATAGAAAAACAGAGGATAAAGTTGTTCATTTCACACAAAAGCTCTAAGGAAACAATGGGTGGGATGCATTCTACAATTGAGACCTACCTGGTCTACGCTGCCAGGGGCCATCGATTGGAGATATGCAAGCTACACTATCATAGCTTGCGTATCTCTTATCGACTTACTAATTTTCACTTATTGCGGTATCTCCACTGCGCTGATGGGAAATGTCTTCCGGATAACACAACCTTACACTTTTCATGGGGGTGGATTTATGGTATCAACTGGAGAGCACTTCCAGGATCAAGTGAGCAGGTCTCCACTGCCTGCTCAAATCGATCCCACAAAACCAATGCCAGCACAGCCCTGGCTGTGTAGGCATACCTTGAATAAAATGAGCTTCTCACATTGAATCCAGTTGGTCACTATGCTTGAAATAAAATCAGGTCAGTTTAAAACATACAAAACAGAAGTCAACACATAAATGCTCAGCATTACCTCATGGGCCTGTCCAATTTAACTGCTGATTGAAATAAGCAGACTCCTTCCTCTTTTCCTTCCCAGGGGAGAAAATATAAAATCTTAGCTATTTAAGAAGTCAACTTGCAAGTCTATTTTTCCTGATTTAGCAAGCCAAAGGCTTTCTGGGCACACACTGGATGTTTGATATAGGACATCAAAGTCACTTGCTTTCTACAGAGATCATGTACATGAGTTACATTAATTAAAAAACATTCTGTTTCAGGTATCATGACTAGCCATTCATAGAATCACACTCATTCAAATGCTGACACAAGAAATATTCTGACTTCCATAGTCTGAAGTTGTGTGCAAGGTATCAAGAAGGGAATAGATACACAGTAAAATTCCTTGCCTCTAGGTGAATAACCCCATTATTGTTTGTGAAGTATCCAGAGGATAGTGATGAGTATTGTAGAGTATTCCAGATTCTTTCAAAAGTTCTGTTTTTCTTTTAAATAGGAGGAGGAACTGCATTTTAAAAAAGTTAACCAGGAATGGAGACTGAACCAAAAACACATGCAGCTGACTAAATAAGTATCCTGTATATAGGGAAAATATACTACCACTCCTAAAGCAAGGCCATTTTTATACGAGCCAAAAGGATTGAGAGTGTGAAAAAAACCCAACAAAAATACTTTCCTTTAAAATTTTAGATTTCAACAGGAAGAAAAGACTGGAATCCAAGCCAAAGTACACATACAATTGTAAAAAGAGGTGGCCAAGACCCCTATAAACCAGCTGAAACAAAAACCTATGAATCTCCACCTCCTAGCCTTCCCCTCCCCAAAAATCCACCATCATATAAGACTGATTTATTAGGGCTAGTAATCTGCTGGCAGCTGGCTTTCTTTAAACCTACCTGTCAAGCAATCCTAGGATTTATCTCCTGTACACAAGGTTATACACATTTATTGAAATGGGAACAATGCAGGAAACGTGTGCGCCTCATCATCATCATCAAGAAGACTATGCTGGATAAAGCTATGTAGCAAACCCAAGGGGGTGAGGGCTTTCCTCAGAAAGACAAACTATATCAGAGGTGCTGCAATTTCACACCATATATAAGGCTAGCTTGAGAACAAAAAGTTTATCTAGTATAAAAGACAATGAAAAGTATGAACAAGATTTCTCTATAAAGTTTTTTTTAATTAAACCACAAAACTTCTTACATTAGATTAGAGAAAAAAAATTGTAAAGAAGGACTGACTGAAGACGCCTTCTTAGAAAAAACAGATGCCACACTGAAATAAAAAGAACTTTTAATCATACTGTATAAGGAAGACATTCTTGATTTCTTGCCACCCAAGTCTCAATGCCAAAACAAGGGACTCTATGCAAGCAGGCACTCCCTGCTGTCAAATACATTAGTTTAACTAAATCAATTTGAAAGTTGAGCAAGTTCTCCTCCCAGTTACAGCTTCTCTTTCTGTAGCAGTTTCAGTCTAGAGTCAAAAAATTCTGGGACACCAAGAAGTTCTTAAAAGATTTTATAGTTCACAAGTGCTCCAGTGCTGCACCTTTTGCCCCCCCTGAAATAGCTAAGCAAGATCAATCAGGATCATACCAAAATCTAAAAGGAGAGAAAAACCATTTTCTCAAAACTGGAGTATAAATGCTACATGGGATTTTAGATTTGATTTAAAAAAAGCAACAAACAACTTAGTAAAACATGGAGGGGTCAAATAAAACCTACAATTCAAAGCTAGCACTTTCTCTAGCTCTAGTTAAATTCCCCTGCAACAAAACATCCATTTCCACCAATAGCCCTGCTGTAGCAGTGGACAAGCCTGTCAAAGGAAAAAAAAGTTCTAGGACAGAAACAAAATTACAATCTTCTCCAAACTAGGACAAATAAACAATGACAAGAGGAAAGAGATAGGTCTGGCCCTTAACTTACTGTAATAAAGCTGACAGTTTCCATATTTTAATCTTTAAAACAATGGAAGTATAACAATATCTAGTGACAACAGTGGAAAAATACTGCTCCCAAAACATGAACAGAGAAGAAAAGCCTTTGAAGAATGATAACCAGGTGCTGACAGCTAGAACACAGAACACTAGGTAACATGAGTAGTTTGGGAGTTTCCACTCCCCAATCAGTAGTCATGGAAATTATTTCTGATTCTTTCACCTGGGAATTGCTCTACCACCCCAGGGAAGAATTCCCACTTCTCAACCCATGAAACTTGGGAGATCCACCACCACTCAGGGCCTGTTGCTCTTTTTTGCCTCCTCTAGAAAACACAACTCCTGCAGAAGCCAGGTTAATACAAAGCACAAAGAACCTATCCCTTTTCATGGATCCTAGAATCATACACTCTTTAATGTGACAAGGAACTTCACAAATCTTAATTATAAAAAGGTGAAAGCCTACCCTATACTGGATTCCACAGAATACAGAGCTGTATCTCAGCATTTATGGGTGTGACAGATTTATCTGGACAACGAGGAGGAATAAACATCAGTAGCATGAAATCAGACCATCACTAGACATGTTCATCTCATCACTTATTGAAACTCTTCTAAACCTAGGCATAGGGGGAAGCAGGGCGTTCCTATGCACTAGCAGAAGTATAGAGTAAGACATTCATCCTGGACTGAAATGAGCTTTCTTGCTGAAAGGAAGCTTTGGAGCTCACAAAGGAGACATATTTGCCCCTTCCTAAAAATATGAGGCTGAGTTAATTACAAAACAAACAACAAAATATGGGAATCTTATGGCTTAAAAAGACAAAAAATTGTTTAAATGACTGGGACAACTAGATTCTTTGAATGAATTCTTGCAACAACAAAAAAAAGCACTATTCACCTGGAAATTCTAGAAGTCTGATTGAACCAATCAACCCTTTCAAACCTCTGTTGTCAATGTAACAGTAGAGAGAGACTTTAAAACTTACTACACCTGTAGTAACTCTGAATTGGTATTTTAAAATTCCATACTATTTTCCTCTCAAAGCTAGCATAAGTTATGCAGTCACAAAACTCACCCTCCGATTTGTCAACTGCCAGCATTCCCAAATCAGCCTAGTATGGGAATGAAGTTGTTCTGCTTCTCAAATGTTCCACCAGTAATAAAATAAATGTACAGAGTGAAGCAAACATCTGTTTATGCAGAAGGCAGTTGATTCCAGTTCACCTTCCCATAGCTGCACTGGTTCTGCAAGTGTCATCACTAGTAAAAGCTTGGTTTGGTCAGTAAAATAAGCAGATATGATTCAGAGACCCCCGTAGGAACAGAACTACTGAGTATAAAGATGCCATTCTTACACAGTAAATTCTTCTATAACTATGCTTCCAGAATCTCCCTCCTTCTAACAACCCTTCTTGAAGAATCTTCAGAAAGTTTTATTGTTCACTAAAGACAGTGTCCAAAGCAGGCATCTTGGACAAACAGAACAGTCTCTAGAGTCAGAAAAGGTATCTGGAATAAAGGGTGCATCAGCTTATTCCCTGTTCACACTATATAACCTAACACACCCAGGACTTCAGGAAGGAACAAGATCCTAGTGTGCTCAAGACCTTCAAACATTCCTAGGAAAAAAATTGCAAAAACAGGATTTAAGAAACTAAAATCTGCAGTTAAATTTTATTTTCATGGGTAAATACAAAGTTTAATTCCAGAGGAATCACCACCACAGGTCCCAAACGTTAAACAATGATGATGCATATGCAACAATGAGAAGTGCAGACCTTCAGAAATAGAGATGCCTGCAAAATATTCAGAACTGTTTGCATCTTTCAACTCCCTAGGCACACAGTAAGCAGCACAAAGGAGTCAGAAAAGCCACCATAGCTTCTCAGTCCAAACACAGCTAGAACAATAATCTCAAACACCTAGTCATTCACAGATGAGAAAGTGGATGAAGTGAGATGGTGTCCCTTTTGAGAGATGTTGCCTTCTCAAAAATCACCATCTCCTTAGAATTCACAGTTCTATTTGAAAATTGCTTATCTATTATTAATATAATCATTTTAGATGTTAAGACACACTAAATATAAAAATACTGTCCTACTTTTTCAGTTTATTGTGTGCATTTGACAGACTCACATGTAGCCAATCACCCATGTTAGTGTGGGTCTTTCACACAGCAAAAGAGGAGAGAAAGATTTTTAAAGTAAGAATAGGAAAATATAAAACTGTCAGACCACAAAAATTGGCCAGGCAGGTATAAGACCTGAAACTACTTCACACAATTTTTTTTGAACTGACTAGTTTTCAAGTTGGGTCCTTTTAATCTAACTTTGTAAAGAACCATTTAAGATTACTACAGTATATAAATGATTAATAATAATAATCCTAAATCTGACATGTCCCTGTTATTGCTACAGAACATTTTTATTTGTTTGTTCTAATTTGAAGAGAGCAAGTCACCTTACCAATTGCATCATGGCCTTATTGTGCCAAATGGGGGGGGAAAAAAAAAAACCAAAACAATATAACATTAGTGCTTCTGGTGGCTATATTGGGCCCAGTCTGGACGGCTGGCTGCATCTTTTTGTCCAATGATCTTCAGCACTTCACTAGGTAGAGTGAACCTCAAAGTTCCCACCACTGATTCCATCATGGTCGCACTGAGTCTGCCAAAATGGTGGATAGTTACACTCCTCTTCATTTCAGCTTTGGCACTCAGCAGCGAAGGCAGTAAAAAGCACATGGTGCTGACCAAGCCTCCAGGAACGGCAGATAGTAACTGTTTCTCTCCCAAGACTAGTAGTGACAAGGTGACCCAGAAGAGATTTTGATACTGTGAATGCCTGAAGAATTAGAAGAAGTTGAAATTTTAGCTCAAGATGAACTGGAACTAGGGGTGCAGAGGCTACTCCCACACCCCCTCGCTTCAAGTAGTTTCCATCATATTGTGTTTAAAGTTTGGTTCAATGGCTCTCAGCACCCCCACTATACAAAAACTGTTCCAACACCCCTGGATGAGCCACCTCCCAATTTCTTTTAGCAGTCCAATATTTTAATAAAAAAACCTCATTTGAAGTATGCCTTATATATAAATAGAAGCTTAATTTATTCATAGGTCAATTAGACTACTGCATCCCTTTCAGGAGTCTGATTTGTCTTGCATGTCCCAAGTTTCACCTCACTTAAAAAACTACTTGCTTACAAAATCAGGTATAAAAATACAAAAAAGTGTCACAGTACACTATTACTGAAAAATTGCAATGCCTCAGAAATACAACATGAATGAAAAGCAGAACTGAGCCTGGATGGGAAAACAAGCAAACAAAACCAAACACACTGGAGTGCAACACTTGCCAGATATATCTACTGAGGAAACCTCCTATCATTGGGCAGTTTAGAGTGGGATCTGAATAAATTGGGATTTGCACTGCAGAAAGAATAGGTACATTACTTGTATGAGCATCAAAATGTCGGTACCAAAGCCAGTGATCTTTAGGATCCCTGCTGCAGAGATTGGTTTCTTTTTGTCTGCTGGGAGCTGTGGTTACTCAATGGAGCATTAGATATTACTACTATGTTAGAGGAAAAACTGAGCTGCAAAACTTCCAAATAGACCTGGAACTAAGCAAGCAATAAACTTCTAGGCACTCTTAAACTGTGCTAAAAATCTGGATAGAAGTAACAAAAACACCCATAAACCTTTGTCCTTTCTAGGATATAGAAGAGTTAGACACCAAGGCCTGGTCTACACTACACAGTTAGGTCGACCTAAGCTGCCTTGCGCCAACCTAGCTGTGGAAGTGTCTTCACTTAAATTCAGCTCCCTCCCTCGCTAAGCCGATGTAGTAACATCACCTCCCCGAGCAACACAGAGTCAATTGATGTAATTATATCTACATGGTGTCAGTGTAGACACTGTGTTGTTTATGTCGACTGCTACTGACTTTCAGGAGCCATCTCACAATGCCCCACACTGACAATATAATTGAAACAAAGCGCTCCTGGTGAGAATGCACACTACCAACACAAGGAGGCAAACATGCACATACAAACAATTTAATAACTGCAGCGAGTGTATGCCAACGTAATTTAGGTGGACATAATTCTGTAGTGTAGACATGGCCCAACGTTTACACAGAAACATAACAAGGAAGTTGGGACATTAAAGAACGTATTTCATATAGAAGTTTTATCCCATCTAACAGTGGGAACTAATCTGACATTACTTATGATTTTTAAATAAAATTTTCTTCGGTGGAGTTATATAAAAGCACATCCAAGCTGTTTTTGTTTTATTTTTTGGATGGATGTAAATCCCATCAGACTGCCTGTACAAAGGGATGGTACACCCACCTGGGAGGTGCTCAACCATCTTTGCTAGCGTGGGATGCATTTAATGCACTATTCAGAAAAGGGAGAGAATATAGGCAAATAACAGTAATAAAAAACCCACCTCCAATACATCTACAACCCCTGAAAGGTTTGATCTCACTGTCCAAGCCAGTCAATCATCAAATAAGATCCAGAAAGATATGCGGTGGGACCACAGGATAAGTGGAAGGGGAAAGTCTAATGAAACCAGACCGCCCTGGTACACACACGAGTCAGAAATGCCTGGGAATCCATCAACATACAAGAAAACCAGAGAGCATGCTTCAAGTGGAACAGCAGCTCTATCACCACCATGAAAGAGACAGAGGAGAGGACATTCCCATATTTGAGAAATGGCAATAAACGCAGAAAACAGAATATGCTCTCGTTACTGAAACAGCACTTGGGAGTGAAAGTTGTCAGCTCTTCCTTACCAACTCTGACTACATTTGATATTACTACTAAGTTATTATATACTGGTGCATCTAATACTGTATACAACAGAAATAAAATAAAATAAGATTTGAGGCCAGTGGGTAGGAACAGGCAACTGATCGTGTTTTACATTCAATTTTCTACAATTTTCCAACTCTAATGAATAATCAGAGAAGTGGGCTTATAAGGGGGGTAACTACAACATTTTCCCTGTGTATCAAGCACAGTATCAAATTAGCCAACAAACCAAACAGATTGTTCATGCCAGCTTGCAAAAGTGGCTGTCTCTAACGGTATGTAGAAGTGAAACAGAAATGCCCTCGTTCACTGATAGAGAGAGAGGTGTGTCTACATTTTTCAAGCCTTTTTCTCTCTCAGGTTATTTCTCTGTACTTTAAAAGAAACAAATGCATTTTTGTACATTTCCTTTTTTCCTCTTTTTTGGAGGCCCTTGCAAAACGTTCAGTTAACTAGTATTAGGGAGCCACTGAAAGCTCTTCAAGAAGAAAGGGGAGGTGAAAGGCTGTCTCCGCTACTAGAACTTTTAAAAAGCCCTCTACAACACAAAGTTTACTAGGCCTGTATTTTCAAATATTTGTGTTTTAAGTGGCACTTTCTCACAGGTAAGTCATAGAACTGACTTTATGACATCCACAAAACCAGAGTGTGAAATGCCTGGGATGTCACAAATTCATATTGCTATTTCACTGCCAGACCAAAAGGAGGGAGAGGGGAAGTTTAACTTATCTCGTTTCTTTTCTCAAATATTGCATATCCCAGCAATGAACCACTTGTGACCCAATACTCTGAGGGCTTCCTACACACACACACACACACACACACACACACACACACACACACACACACACACACACACACACACACACACACACACACACACACACTAAAATGCAGCACCTGATTTACCTGAGATTGTTGATTTTAGAAAAATTTTAAACCTCTCTCTGTCTGAATTCATTGCTTTCTTTTCAGATAACTTAGATATTCTGAATAGCCAATAAGTTCCTTTCCCTGTTCCTGCCCCCCACGCAAAAAATTAGGGTAAAAAGAGGAGTGGTGCTAAGTGTATTCCCTGAGGGGGGGTTAAGCTATAAAGGACTTCTGACAAGTTAGCAATATTAGACCCTCCCTTTTCTGAAGGTTTCCAACCCAGAGTTACTGAAGCAAAAAAGAAAAAAAAGAAAATGATGAATAAGAATAGGGAAACCACCTTCACCGGGATTTCAATAATTTCCATCCCACCATCAACCTCAGCCTGGACCAGTCCACACAAGAAATCCACTTCCTGGACACTATAATACAAATAAAGGATGGTCACATTAATACCACCCTATACCGAAAACTAACTGACTGCAATACATATCTTTATACCTCCAGCTTCCACCCTGGACACATTACACGATCCATTGTCTACAGCCAATGGCTAAGATACAACCAGATTTGCTCCGATCCCTCAGACAGAGACAAACACCTACAGGATCTCCATAAAACATTCTTAAAACTACAATACCTACCTGGGGAGGTTAAGAAACATATTGACAGAGCCAGACGGGTACCCAGAAGTCACCTACTACAGGGCAGACCCAAAAAAGAAAACAACAGAACACCCTGGCCATCACCTACAGCCCGCAGCTAAAACCTCTCCAACACATTATTAAGGATCTACAACCTATCCTAGCAGATGATCTCTCACTTGCTCAAGCCATGAGAGGCAGACCTATCCTTGCTTACAGACCCAACTGGAAGCAAATACTCACCAGAAACAGTACACCATACAACAAGAACACTAACCCAGGAACCTATCCCTGCAACAAACCCCATTGCCAGCTCTGCCCGCACATCGACTCTAGTGACACCATCACAGGTCCTAACCACATCAGCCACACCATAAGGAGCTCATCCACCTGCACATCTACTAATGTAATATATGCCATCATGTGCCAGCAATGCCCCTCTGCCATGTACATGGGCCAAACGGGACTGTCACTACGCAAAAGAATAAATGGACACAAATCAGACATAAAAAATGGTAACATCCATAAACCAGTAGGAGAGCACTTCAATCTCCCAGGACATTCTGTAGCTGACTTGAAAGTTGCCATACTTCTACAAAAAAAACTTCAAAAACAGACTTCAGTGAGAAACTGCAGAGCTGGAACTCATATGCAAACTTGACAATCAAACTGGGTCTGAATAGGGACTTGGAATGGTTCTCTCATTACAAGTAGTAATTGTCACTGTTCATACATTCTCACCTTCTAATCAATAGTTGTGAATAGGCCCCATCTACTCTAACTGAATGGACTTTGCTAACACCTACCCTCCCTGTTGTTGTTCCTTACCCTTGGATGTGTGTATATATATATATATATATATATATATACACACCTCCTATCTGATTTCTATGTCTTGCTTCAGACGAAGTGGGTTGCAGCCCACAAAAGCTTATGCCTGCAGAAATTAAATTTGTTAGTCTTTAAAGTACTACAGGACTCTTGTTGTTTTTTCACCTTAGAGAGGTTCTTTGAACCACTGTGGTTAGAGCTTGTAAAATAGTATTTGACTTTCAGTTGATATGGAGATGATCAAGTAGACTGGTAGCCCTCAATCTTGCTACTTGTGGTCAAACCGATATTGTACTCATTTTCCAACATAATTCCTCAATGCTCTCACTTGGACTTTTACTAATTTAATACTAAGCCACATAGCTAGGACATCCTGGAAAAGGTAATATTTGGGATAGGTCATTAGTTAGGCTGAATTGCTTCTCTCTGTACCAGCACCTACAATCAATCTACATGTTTCCATACACTCAGCACAAAGAAAGAATCAATTTCCAATCAGCCTATCCCTTGATACGGCAGCCTTTCAGTTTCAGCAGTGACCATGTAAAATCCACACCAAAATTTAAAGATGCTGGATTTGGGCATGATGTTGTACTCAAAAGCTAAACCATTCAATCATGCCTCAGCAGCATAGTCTGCTCTCTCACTTCCATTACATTCAAGTGTGAGAGTCTCTGGGGCATGTCTGACGTACTCCGTATGATCCTGTCTTTGTAGAATTCTTGAGAACTAAGGGGTATGTGTGAGGAGTCCCATGGCCTTAAGAAAGCACACCTACTGATAATGTATTATCATAGAATCATAGAATCATAGAATATTAGAGTTGGAAGGGACCTCAGGAGGTCATCTAGTCCAACCCCCTGCTCAAAGCAGGACTAACCTCTGCTATATCATCCCAACCAGGGCTTTGTCAAGCTGCAGCTTAAAAACCTCTAAGGATGGAGATTCCACCACCTCCCTAGGTAACCCATTCCAGTGCTTCACCACCCTCCTAGTAAAAAAATTTTTCCTAATGTCCAACCTAGACCTCCCTCCCTGCAACTTGAGACCGTTGCTCCTTGTTCTGTCATCTGCCACCACCGAGAACAGCCTAGCCCCATCCTCCCTAGAACCCCCTTTCAGGTAGTTAAAGGCCGCTATCAAATCCCCCCTCACTCTTCTCTTTTGCAGACTAAACAAGCCCAGTTCCCTCAGCCTCTCCTCATAAGTCCTGTGCTCCAGCCCCCTAATCATTTTTGTTGCCCTCCGCTGGACTCTCTCCAACTTGTCCACATCCTTTTTGTATTGGGGGGCCCAAAACTGGACACAATATTCTAAATGCGGCCTCACCAATGCCGAATAGAGGGGAATAATCACTTCCCGTGACCTGCTAGCAATGCCCCTCCTAATGCAGCCCAATATGCCATTGGCCTTCTTGCCAACCAGGGCACACTGCTGACTCATATCCAGCTTTTTATCCACCGTTACCCCCAGGTCCTTTTCTGCAGAGCTGCTACCCAGCTCGTCGGTCCCCAGTCTATAGCTGTGCATGGGATTCTTCCTTCCTAAGTGGAGGACTCTGCACTTATCTTTGTTGAACCTCATTAGATTTCTTTTGGCCCAATCCTCCAGTTTGTTTAGGTCACTCTGTATCCTATCCCTACCTTGCAGGGTATCTACCACTCCCCCCAGCTTAGTGTCGTCCGCAAACTTGCTGAGGGTGCAATCTACCCCATCCTCCAGATCATTAATAAAGATGTTGAACAAAACCGGCCCCAGGACCGACCCCTGGGGAACTCCGCTTGTGACCGGTTGCCAGCTAGACATGGAGCCATTGATCACTACTCGTTGAGCCCTATTATCAGTAATCTGAATTACTTTAGTGCCTTGGCACTCCAATAATTAATTAGGACCCCCATTATGCTAGGTGCTGTATAAACACACAGCACTCTCTTTCAGAGAGTGTGTCTACCTTGCACTTTTTCATGGAAACAAATGAAATTGCTTCCCTCCACCACCGAGTTATCCCAAAGGGTAGAAGCAATATCAAACAGGAGTTCCTGGCTCCCAAAGTGCTAATCTTGGATCTGCCATAGGCTTCCTCTCAGACTTGGGGCAAGCCACTTCTCTCTGGATTTGACTCCAATTCCATTTAAAAAATAGAATGTTTCCAACAATTAGCACTCTGGAAAACTGTTTATTACTAACTAAGGGCAGGTCTACACTAGAATCACTACAGCAGCGCAGCTGTACTGATGTAGCTGTGCCACTGTAGCACTGCTACTGCAGATGCTCTATGCTGATGGGAGAGAGCTCTTCTGTCGACATAATTACTCCACCTCCCCGAGAGGCAGTAGTTATGTTGGCGGGAGAGCATCTCCCACCGACATAGTGCTGTCATCGGTATAATTTATGTCAATCAGGAGGGTGACTTTTGCACACCCCTGAGTGAAATTATACCAAAGTAAGCGCTAGTGTGTACCAGGCCCAAGGAAGAACTTCTGGATAGTTGTGAAGTGAAGGGTTGAAGCTGAGGCCTAGTTATAGAAGAAAGGCTCAGTCAATGATTGACAGCTCTTAATCATAGTCTCTATAACAATTAAGCAGGACGAAACAGGATAGGGGTAACTTGCCAGACAAACCTACAACAGCTGGGCTGAAAGGGGGAAAGTTTAAACAAAACATCAATGAAGCGGGGTAAAAAGCAAACCATGTATGAAAATAGGTTACAGAAACTTCTCTAGTCTTAAAGTCACTCTAAATGCTGATGCAGTCACTGGATGGTCTACATCCCCTGCACTCTGCCAACGGTGCCAGGCCAACGCGTCATTTGTTCATTTCTCCAACAGGTATCTCTGCACTTCCTTCCACAATATTGTCTATGTATGGAGTATGTTTCCTCAGATAGTCAATTTTCTCAACACACCTCTACCATGACAAGTAGCTATGACAGTAATGTGATTTTGGAGTCTCAAGACATGTATCGTTAAACCTTTCTATTATCAGAATGTAGGCATTCACTCCCTGGCTACTTTGTTTGCTGTTTCCTTTTGCTCTCCTCCAAGTCTCTCTTTCTCAGAATATGGGCTCTTTGAAGCAGAAACATGGCTTCTTCTGTATTTGTACAATACCTAACACATTGTGAGCTACTAGAAGCAAAACCACCACATTATCCTACCACATCAGATATCAGGAACCTTGGGAATAATGATTTTGAAACCAAATGGATTAGAACAGAGGGATAAAGGGTTAAAAATAAAGAAAGCTTTCCTCAGATTAGAGCAGATCTAGACCACTCTGATCAAGTGATGAGATTGATAGCATCAAACCAGTAATCCAGACTAGATCCATTACCATTTCGGTCATCCATCAACCTTCTTGGCCTCAGGAATTTAGTGGGGAAGATCCTGGGTGACAGAAGGATGATAGTCTCTGTGTCAATGATGGGGATTTCCCTCACCTGTTTGAACAGGGAAGTAAATCATACTCAGTGATTTCAGTCAGTTGTCAACAAAATTTAAATTTAGTCAGTGTCACAGACCAAGTATATCTACCTTCCCTAAATATTTCTAAGGAACCTATAACTGTTGTATACATGCCGATATTAATATGTTTTGCAAAAAGCAGGTCCATAAACTGCTCAAGTTCTCTTTTTAGAAGGGTTTTATTTCTAATCTAGTCGAAGACATCTATTTCTGTTTTTTCTAATGATTAATTCCTACAGTCCTTTTCTCCCTTTTTACTGGTAGCTGATGATTCATTTTCAGAACATTCTTCAATAGGTTTTATTCCAAAAATACTAATGTTTCAAGAGTGCCCAGGTTTGGAATAGTCAGGGAATTGCTGAGGAGATCAATGACAGATTCATGCCAAATCAACATGGGTTTATGGAAAACAGATCCTATCAAAACTAATGATAACTTGTGATCTTCTCAAAAAGATCACAAGTTTGGTTGATAAAGGGAAAAGCATTGATGTAATCTAGCTAGATATCTGAAAGGTGTTTGACTTGGTACCCCCACAGTATTTTGATTAAAAACTAAAGTGATCTAAAAATAACATGGCATACATGCAATGGATTAAAAGCCAGTTAGCTGATAGATCACAGAACACAACTGTAAATGGGGTATCCTCAGTGTGTGGATGTGTTTCTAGCGGAGCCTGTTTTTGACCCTATGCTATTTAACATTTTTATCAGTGACCTGGAAGAAAGCATAAAAATATTCACTGATTAAGTCTGCAAATGACACATAAATTGGGGGAAGTGGTAAATAATGAAGAAGTCACTAATACAGAGTGATCTCGATTACTTGGTAAACTGGGTGCAAGCAAACAATATTTGTGTAATATGACTAAATGTAAAGGTATGCATCCAGGAATAAAAAAAGTAGGCTATACTCACAGGCTGGGGGACTCTATTCTGGGAAGCACTGCCTCTGAAAAAAAAAAAATGTGGGGGCATGATGGATAAACAGCTGCACATGAGCTCCCAGTGAGACACTGTGGCCAAAAGAGCTAATGCAATTCTTGGATGCATAAACAGGGGAACCCTGAGGAGTTGAGTAGGCGCAGAGAGGTTATTTTACCTCTGTACTTGGCACAAGTGAGATCATTACTGGAATCCAGCGTCCAGTTCTCATGTTCACAATTTGAGAAGGATGGTGATAAATTGGGGAGAGTTCAGAGAGGATTCACAAGAATGATTAAAGGTTTAGAAAACCTGCCTTCCAATGATGAGCTGAACAGACTGAGCTCCTTGAGCCTAACATAAGAAAAGGTGCAGGGGTGACTTGACAGTCTAAATACCTATATGAGGAACAAATATTTAATAATGGACTCTTCCATCCAGCAGAGAAAGGTCTAAACACAATGCAATGGCTGGAAGGTGAAGTTAGACAAGTTCAGAGTGGAAATAAAGCATACATTTTTAACAGTGTATTTTTCTAACCATTAAAGGCAAACCAACCATGCTTGTGAGCAGAATTTACTCTCCACAGATGCGATCACAACACTACTTGAATTTTACTAAGAAGTAGACAATCTGGCTTAGAGAGCAGTAACTTTAATGCTTATAAAGAGGACATAAGACTGGGGGATTGGGAGATCTCAGGGTTTCAGTAATAGAAGAAGGGATTTTTCATCTTTAGGTTATCAGTTTACAGCTATCCAACGTTGTACTGATCCAACATGATGACAGCTCCATATACTGTATGAAATGAGTTGGCGTTCTTAGACCAGCAATGAATGAACAGCTCTCAGGATCACAAAATCACTACTAGAGTTGTTAAGATTGCAATCAGTCAAGCATACCAATTACTAAGTAGCTAGACCCAGGTTTGATTGGACACGAAAAACAAAATTCTCAAACCTGGCTTGGAAAGGAGACTTTCAAGCCAAGAGGTATCTATTGTCCAGGCAGCTTGACAAAGGTAGCACACCTGTGCCGTATCAACTCAGTCCCATACACAAATGCTAACATTCATTAAATAAGGCAGCTAGAAGTGAAAACTAAAGTTCTATTGTTCACTTACAACCAGATGAAGCAGAAAGGCAGTTGCCCTAGATGCTGCTCTGCAAATATGCCTCAGAATTGGTCCTTACATTTGTGTGCTCACTTAACCCTGGCGTTTAGGCCAAGAGAAGAGCCAAACTGCCAAAACAGAGATGATGCCAAATTTCAGAACCAGGCCCCCCGTCTGTGCACTCAGTACTTGTTAATGATACCACAAAGCAAACAGAATATTTAGAACAACATTCACATCATTCGTTTGTTTTATACCTACTTTAGAAGGACACAATCAGCTTGAAACTACTCTTTTTAATTAACTAGATTACAAATCTGCTCTGTATGTCCCTCTGCCAAGGTTTGTGGTTTTAGTTATATTCTCCTATTTAAGATTTCTCCAATGTTTCCACGTAAAAAGGCCCATATAAACACTAACTCGAAAAAAAAATTAAGTAACTATACACAGAGTGCTACTGACCTCATCAAGATCAGGGCTACACTGTGCAAGGCATTGTACAGGCACAGAACAAAACATGATCCCGCAACACAAATTTAAGTTTACTTTTAAAGTGGAAGTTGACTTGGGAAAAGTTTCCTTCCCCAATGGAATGACTTTTTAAAATTATTTCTATTGCCCATTTTTTCTTCCTTTGGCTAGTCTCACTTAAAGGGTGACGACAATGTGAGGTGTTCCAGATTATCCAATTTTTCCTCCAGCTAATGTCCTTTCCCAAGTTCAATCACTGCTGTTGCTACTTCCGTCCCCCTAAATACCTATTTCAGATTGCGATACATACACAAATGCAAGAGATAAAAAGATCTCAACTACAGAAGGACAACTGCATTGTGTCTTCTACTGCTCCAGAGCAAAGAAAACTAACACCCTATTTCCAGACTTGTTCTGATGTCAAAGGTGGTGATGTGGAAACATAACAGAGCCTCACTAATTTAGGCTTCAGTAAACCCCCAAACTTGCTGTATATATTCCACTTCTCTCTCCCCTACATTCAAAGCTGGAGGCTTCTTTCGAGTTTACCACCATCTAGGTTTCTGTTTACAGTTGTGGTCACAGCAGAGGCACAGGAGCAACAGGGAGATAAAGTCTTGGTCCAAAATATAGGTTTTGTAAAAATAAGATTTGTTTACAAGCTTATTTTTATATAGTTTGTTTATTTTTTAATTCCAAAAGGCAACTGTTGATTTTAAGACTAATTCAGGAGCCCTACATCTCAACCACCACAATACTGAATCTGAAAGCAAAACCCATCAAAACAAGAGTGAAATTGACTTTTGTCCAACTTGGAGAAATGCACAAAAACAGAAGAGCACAAGTAGTGAAAAGTAAACTGGATTAGTTTTGTTCTCATCAGTTTCAGTCATCTAAGGCATTAACAGCACAAGTGATTTGTTTACGATAATTGCAAAATTGACAACATTCATCAAGAACTTCCTCCTCAAACCACAAAAGCAACACCAATATTAACATATGGAGTAGCCCTATTTCCAGGCTTTTAGGGTTGGGATGGAACCTATAGAAATATGATATCTCCTAATTGTCCCATGGGAAAAGTGATGAGATACATCAAGCGCATCTTAAAGATCAATAATCCGCAAACCTCACTAAATTCACACTAGCTTTCACTGCATCCATTTAGAGTCTTATCTACACTAGGAAAATTGGACCTATAAATTCACCCTGGTGCAGTTCTGTTAGTGGCTGTGGAAATCATAGCGTAAGCAGGCTTCAGGTGTTTGCCTCAGCTGCCGCTTGTAGTGGTAGCACGAGTAGTGAATTACAAGTCCTAATATTGCCAGTTCAAGTGCAGCTTTTCGGTGATTCAGTGAGGATCTACTGTAAACAGAAATATCACATTGAAAATCCATTTTAAATAGAAAGGGTCAATGTCTTTGAAACGCAAAATTAAAAAATTAAAGTGAGCTTTTTTGGGGCATTCGACAATGTACTGTTTTGTATGATTTATTAACTCAATCACCAGTGAAGTATCACTATGCCTTACGGTTTTCATTTAGCTAGCTAAGCAGACAGCTGTAGTGCAGACATAGTAAAAAAATGCTGTCAAAGTATTTTCATTCAGTTTAATGCTGCACTGAGAATATGCATTATAGTTAGACAGGAGATGGAAACTCTTCTGGCATATGTTAGTGGAAGAGCTGTTGAAAGTATGAAATCCACTTGCTTGGGGATAAATTTGTGGGCAAACATGTTTAACATGAATACAGTAACAAAATATGAAAAAAGGGATCCTTTTTATACAAGCCCAAATAGCATTAAGAGATGCTCATTTACAGAGCTGATGATTCAGATAGAATTTTAAATTTGCCTTGTGTTTTTCCTTATGTTCAGAACTAACACGTCTTGCTACGACCATAGTATTTCAAACACCACACACTACAAGATAAGAATGTTTACTTATGAACCAACACCAAGAGGGTAAAAAAAGTGGGAATCCCATCAAAATGGTTTCTATACCAAAGGTAAACAAGTACTTAGTTGTTTCTAAAACTAATAAAGAATGAGAATACAACACTGTCCAAGGAAATTCAGGGATCCATTTACAAATAGAAAGCACAGTAGCAATCTGAGTGAGGAATATGGACAAGGAAAACCTATACAACAGAGTCCCCAAACAGAATAGGGGGAAGACAGTATTCAGTTACCTACTTCCCAAAAGTAAAAGTTTTCTGCAGACGTTGTTCTTTCCATCTGGTACAGGAGAACAACAGGTCAGGCTTCCACTTCTGATCAGCAACAATTGATGCCATAACACCTACTAAAACTGAACTAGAACAGAATGTATGACACCTCAGATAGGAAACATGAAATACTGACCACAAGACTTAGTAAGTGAATGAAGAAGGAATAGTTTTTCAAGTATTTTTTTATTTATTGTATTCTAAGCATTTGTGAGGGCTGGAGCCCTCTGACTGATAGGAGGCAAGGAAACCTATATAAAACTCTAGGGGTAGAGGATGTCAGACACTTATTTTAGTTCTCTCAGGGGCAGCAGCTTTTGGGAAAGAGACCAAAACATACTTTTGTTGTTTGTTGAAATCTCCTAAACAGAACAAACGTGCTCCCACCAGCACATGTACTTGACATCAAAACAGGCTACTGCCATCTTCTTCCCAAACCTACAAGGAGATTTCATGCAATGCAGCACAAAAAAAAAAAAAAAAAAAAAAAGAGAGACCAAATCCAAGTAACAATTGCTTCTTCATCCTCCAATATTGGGAAAGGGGGCGGGGATGGTATAGAGAAGAAATGCTCACAGCTCACCAATTCAGATACTAAAATGGACATACATCAAAAAGCCATCTGCCCTTAGCTATATTGCTACAAACCAATCTAAAGATATATTCCTCATTAAAAGGAAAAATACAAAAACTAACAGAGACTGGAAATATCTGAGAACTCTGTTTGATTGAACAATATTAGCATTGTGAACCTGCCTGAGGGACTAGAAGGAAAGGATGCAGCTGGGTTTTCTTGGAAATTGGATGCCAAAGATTTTGAAACAAAGAAGAATGATTCGATAAATGTTGAAAGATTTTATTTTTTTAAAATCCATGTTAGAAGACCTACAACTTGAAGCACACTATTCTCGCCATCAGCAGGAATTAAGGTAGTCTCTTCACCTGACACAGACAAAAAATATTACCTTTCCCCCTAAATTTAAGCTGTTGAACTGGAATCTCAGGCTGACTCACACTGTCTCAGGAAAAAAAATATTAAAAATCTGGATGTGTTCAAGTAACAGCAAATGACTCTTCTACCCACAAACTGTGGGTTACAGTTAACAGGAAGTCATTTATTCTTTGAAGTGAAGTCAGCTGGGAAGAAAAACACTTATTTAATAGTACAAAAGGAATCAGCATCTGACAATGAATAGCAAGTAATTTTACTGTCTTGATTTTAGTGTGGAAAGGAATATTATGAATGCAACTGGTTATATTTAGCTGTTTAGGTGTGTAATACTACAAGCAACTCTGAAAGAATCTTAATGTGACTTACTTCTAACTATGAACCATTTCTCACAGACAAGAATCATCATACAAAAAAGTATTTTTTATTGTAGTAAATAAAACAACTCCCAGGATGACCCCAATGCTCTTTTATTAGAGAATCTATTAGATCAGGGATAATTAATAGGTGAATCATGAGCTAAATCCAGACCGCCAGACTGTTTTGAATGGACCCTAAAATATTTTTAACTATCATTATTATTATTGTTTTATTTTTTCTGGAGTCTGGACCTGGACTATAATTTGACCAAATTTGGACTTTGACAAAAATAATTGTCTACCCCTGTATTAGACAGTAGTACTGTTCTTCAGTCACTTTACTTTTGAAGAGGATATTATCCTGTAGGTCTGGCAAAAGTTAAATATATCTTTTAGTTGTAAAATTGCTGCTAATACAGTAACTGTGAAAGTGCTTAAAAAGACAAGAGGCTGAAAAACATAGGATTACATGTTAGCAAGGGAAATCAAAGCCTAAGGATTGTTGATTGTTTGAAACTAGCTCAGGTTCTGGCAAAGTGCATCTGACATAATAGAAAAGAACACTGCCTAGACTCTCACCAACCACAGCATATTTCTCTCCTCAGACTTTGCTCTGAAACAAAAAAGACCCCAAAAGCCACAAGCCTTGACTAAAACTTAAAATCAAATTAGTATCTTCAAGCATTCTATGATAATATCCCATAGGGATGTTAACAGAACTCCTCGGTGGAGTGTACAATATATAAAAAGCTGCAGTTTGGCATTATCAATGAAAGTCCTGTTTTTCTGTCAGTAACAGGGAATGTTTTCCTTGTAATAGGCTTTCCAAATACTTTCCATCTCTTTTCTTAAATACATATTTTGGCCACCACCAGATTGACTCAAACTGCTTCAGTTTTTTCTCTAACACCTACCTATGCATATTAGCATTTCTAATGTACCCATCACCATATTATCAAGGCCTGAAGAAACATTCTACCCTGAGCAAAGGAAGTAAGGAATTTTTAAAAAGGTAGGGAACTCAGGCCTGTTCTGCACCATTAAAGTCAATAGTTTTGCCACTGACTTTGAAGAGCACAGGATAAAGTCCTGCATGAATAAGAATGAATCTTTAAAAGACACACACACACACACACACACACACACACACACACACACACACTCTTCTTCTTCCTCCCCCCGCTCCAAATATTACTAGTGCAACTATAACCTGAAACGGGACTCTGAAAATGGCATCACGAGCCATCACACCATGTTTGTTCAAGCTCATTGAGTCTGCAGCAAATTTCTTCCAGACTACAAGTATAAAGATTTTTTTAATTGCCTGCTCCGCAAACCTGACAATTAAATAAAGCAGTTACATCACAATTAAAATAGGTTTAATAATTTGGCTTCCAGACATTTATATTGTGTAGCACCTAAAGCCACAATCAGACTAGCACGCACTATGCTAGGCACTGTATAGACATAAAACTGACAGTCCCTGTCTCAAAGAGCCTCAGTTTTCTAAGTGCCACCTCAACTGAAAATGGCTCCTAAATAAACCAAAAACAGACTTGTCAATCCCCTGAACAGCTAAAAGAGCTTACTAGGCTCCTGGAGGCCTCAGAAGGACCCATGGATCTCCAGTGAGCCTAAGGCTGGCAGGTAGGGACGGGGGCTTACTGTAACTCACAAGCATGGCCAGTGATCAATGACCATATTTCCCCCCGCCCCATAATTATAGTATATGAGCACCCTTTAAACCGTAGTGAATTTATCCTCAAAACACCCCTCTGAGGTAGGGAAGGACCACCTGCCATTTTACAGAAAAGGAAAACTGATGCACAGACAAGTTAAGTGATTTAACCAGTGCCACACAGGAAGTTTGTGGCAGAACCAGGAATTGAAACTTCATCTCCCGAGTTCCAGTCCAGTGACTTTACAATCTTTCTTCCAGACTTTCACTGAAGGGAGAGAGTTCTCGATGCCAATCTCAGAAGGACAGAAACTTTCTTGCTCCCCAACCCATGTTTCCATGCCCTTGGTTCTCACCTTCCCCTTCTTCTTTGCACAGCAGAGATCCAGGGCAAATACCAATCCTTGTGTTACTGAACTCCCTCCGCAAGAGAGGTCCATGACTCCCACATCCCTGCAATACTCCTCATTTCTCACCGCACAGGTCTAATTTCCTTCAGCTCCCAAACACTATTGAGTTTATTGACCCACACCTCTGGAACATAGGGAAATAACTTGTTGGAAAGCCATTCCCAGAGAGTAGTTATCAGTGATTAACAATCAAGCTGGAAAGACATATCAAGTGAGGTCCCGCAAGGATCAGTTCTGGATCTGGTTCTGTTCAATATCTTCATCAATGATTTCACAGGGGGCACTGAGATCCAGACAACTTAAGGCTAAAATTAGTGGCAACCTTCAAAAATTCTTTTTTAAATAGACTTGCTAACTTCATATCAGAAGTCTGTGACAGAGTGATAGTCAGAACCCAGGTCTCCTCTGAGCTCATCCATTCCCTTAACCACAGGGACCTATTTTTCCTGCAGTTCCTTTCCTTATTCCTAACACTGCTAGGCAAATGTGCCTATATGTCTCATGGCTTTCTGTATAGGTGGCTATGCAGGAGTAGTCCCAGTGTATGGTCAGCACAGCCTTTCTGAGGCTCAGCACGGCTAAATGGATATGGGTTGGTTCTGTTAAATGAGACATCTGGGTTCTTGCATGTGCCAGGAGTGATCTTATGGGACTTCAGCAGGATGCTGATCATAGAAGATTAGGATTGAAAAGGATCTTAGGAAATCATTCCACCACCTCTCTAGATAACCCATTCCAGTGCTTCACCACCCTCCTCGTGAAAAAGCTCTCCTAATATCCACCCTACACTTCTCCACCTGAAACCATTGATCCTTGTTCTGTCATCTACTACCATGGAGAACAGTCTAGTCCATCCTCCCTGGAAACCTCCTTCAGGTAGTTGAAGACCGCTATCAAATCTCCTCTCACTCCTCTCTTCTGCAGACTAAACAAATACAGTTCCCTCAGCCTCTCCAACTAAATCATGTGCCCCAGTCCCCTAATCATTTTCCTTGCCCTCTGCTGGACTCTCTCCAATTTGTCCACATCCTTCCTGTAGTAGGGGGCCCAAAACCAGACAATACTCCAAATGTGGCCTCACCAGTGCCAAATAGAGAGGAATAATAACTTCCCTCAATCTGCTGGCAATGCTCCTACTAATACAGGAGCTAGCAGCTGCTGCCTGGCCCACCTCCGAGCTGGGAGCTATGACTGGGCAGGAAGCAGGAGGCTGCCGCCCACCTCCCCCCAGAAGCCGGGGGCTGCTACATGCCTCCCATCTGGGAGCTGGGACCAGGTGGGAAGTGGGCTGCTGCTGCACAGCTTCCTCAGAATTCAGCAGCTACAATCCGCCTCCCCTTTACTCTGTTTTTCCCCGGGTACCCCCTGCCTGTGTCTCGCGTACCCCCAGGGGTTCGTGTACCACAGGTTGAGAAACTATGCTCCAGATCATTAATGAAGATTTTGAATAAAACCGACACCTGGGGCACTCCATTTGATACCAGCTGCCATCTTGACATCGAGCCGTTGAACACTACCCGCTGAGCCCGATGATCTAGCCAGCTTTCTATCCACCTTATAGTCCATTCATCCAACCTATACTTCTGTAACTTGCTGGTAAGAATATTGTGGAAGACCATAACAAAAGCTTTGCTAGTGTCAAGGTATATCATGTCAACCGCTTTCCCCACATCCACAGAGCCAGTCATCTTGTCATAGAAGGCAATCAAAGTGGGTCAGGCATGACTTGCCCTTGGTGAATCCATGATGACTTTTCCCAATCACCTTCCTGTCCTCCAAGTTCTTCAAAATGGATTCCTTGAGGACCTGCTCCATGATTTTTCTGGAGACTGAAGTGAGGCTGACTGGTCCTGTAGTTCCCAGGATCCTTCTCCTTCCCTTTTTCAAAAATGGGCACTATGATTGGAAAAAGGTAATCCGATGCACCTATTTTCATGATGTTTAATCTCATTCTTGGTAGATTTTAGAGAGGATGCTAAATTCAGTTTTAAAATGAATGTTATTTGCAACTTTAAACTGGTAAAACAAATTCCAGTGTGTGGAGCTACAAACACCCCTACCATGTATCAGCAGCAAGGCCGGAACACTGGAACTTCAGAGCCATACCGTAGCCCTCTATCACTTACAGTAAAACACACTGCAAGTAGACTGCGTGACTATTTGCAGGTAACCATGTAGTTAGAATTTCTACATTTAAAGTTCTGCATTCAGTATACGAAAATCCCTTCTATGACTACCCAAAATACAATAAGGAAGGAATATAAGAACTTTTGAACTGGTTAAGGAAGACAACTGGCATGAACCATCACCCACTCCCCTAACTAAAGCAATACACTTTCAGATTTAAATAGTAATCTCCTTTTCTGCTCCCAACAGGGACACACATGCCTCAGTTTCCTTCTTTCCCATCCTTTAATAAACTTTTCTCCCTACAACACCGCTGTCTTGGAAAAGCCTGTTGTGAAACACAAAAGCCTTTCTGTTTATGCCCTAAGATGACTCTGTTCGAATCTCAAACTGCATACTAAAAGGGGGTGGCCCCACACTTGAAATCTGCAGTGACAAGGGTCTAAGCAAACAAGTTGAGAGCTGCAGGACTCCATGACAAGTTCATGAAAACTGTGGTGGGAGGAGGTAGGAGGGTGTCTGAGAAGGGCTTTTTTCTGAGCCAAGCAAACCCGCACAAACAGAACAAAATAAAAAACAAACACCATTCTGGTCCACCAGGAAAAACCAGCAGCTTAACAGGAAAGAATTACAAAGCTTGTACTTAGATTGTAAAGTCATTGGAGCAGAACATTTTTTGTTCAGTGTTTACACCGCACCTAGCACATGGTCCATGAATAGACCTCCTAGGTGCTATGGCAATACAAATGGATGGACAGAAGCAGTTCTTCAATTTTGCAGATAATCCTAGGTGTTCCCTTTTATCCATCATTAAGTCCTTGTAAGAGTTTATGCTTTTTTAGAGGAATTCTTTCTTTGTCTTTAAGGCTGGAGAACAAGATAGGAAAACTGAAGCACAGAAAGGTTGGGAGACTTGAGCAAGGTGATACAGCAATAACTCTTCATTTTAAATGAATCAGTAATTAATCTTAAACCTAATTGCACTGTTAGCAAGTACAAAAAATTACATACCATATATTTGTACTTATAAACATACATTTGTTCCACATAATGTGTATGCCTTCCTGTTCTATTGATTTGGATTGCTTAGTATAGGAAGGCTAGCATACGATTATATATAGTTAAACAAGTTAAGATTGTCTTGCGTAGTCCTTGGGATGAAAATTAAAATGGAACCAAGCAACCAACATCCCACAAACTATCCCTGTGAACTCAACAAAAATAAGTTGTGAACAAATCTGCAACCTTTAATGGGTTTACCAAATACATTACCAAAACTGATGGTCACATTTGGATGAAAGGACTGTTTGCACACTGTTGTAGGATTTGTCTTTTCTCTCGATAGAGATAATATAGGGAATAAACACCTTAGGGTAAGGAATTCCAAAATCCCTCCTCCTTTTATTGTTGGTTTGAGTATTTCTACGGCAGTTCTATGTCACTTTGTCCAAAACATTTGCTACTAGCTATTAGATCTACATTATGAAACATTTACCGTAAACAATTTTAAAATGAAGTTAAGCTCAGAAAGTGTTTTGCATTAATTATGAATTCACAGGTCGATAGTTTATATTTTCTTATAAGAATTTGTTTAATCAAAGAAGCCTCCAAAACCATTTATGAAGTGGACTGCTGGAAGAGTTTATCAAAATTCTGCAGTTGAGGGGGTGGGAAGAGAACATTAGATTTCCATTTGGATGTGGTTTACAACTTGTATTTCCAAGTACAATTTAAATATGTGGATGGCAATATGTCATCACAACTAGAGGTTAGGACTCTGGTTTGTCCCCCCCTCTGGTACCAAGCGGAGCTGCCGATGGGGTAGAGGGAAAAGCCCATGGCTCTTCAGCAAACCCTCCCACCAATCTAGGAGTGAGCAGTACTACTTTTGGAGAGACAGTTATCCATGCATGGAGCTGAGCTATAGAGGAAAACAAAACAGAGTAATGTTTAATTCTCTGAGGTGCAGGGCTCTCACAGACCCCCAAGGTAAAGTAGTGATGAGTCAATGGAACCTTCAAACAGGTGACAAACCTAGGGAAGCAAATGCTCCTTCCTATGAAGCTACATAGAAGTGTCATTTTGTTTGTAACTCTCCTTTGTCTTCCCTACTATACTACCTATTTTAGGCACGTAACAAGTTGGTAACAGACTTACAAACACTATGCCTTAACCGAGCATATCAATGAGTTCCTTTCCGTTTTGTGACTTACAAGTAAAGGACATGTTGGCTTGCCTCTGATTTTATACTGATAGAAATGTTCTATTGTTTTTAGACACTAAGCCAAATAAGTTGGGTTTTTTTTAAATTAGAAAAGAGGAGACAATCTTTCTGCCCTAGAAGTTCAAGATATCATTAGCTTTCACAGCAAATTATATCTTTATGTAACAAGTCCATGCAAGTGAATCTTCTCACTGGATAAACACTCAACCTTTTTAAGATATATGCACATTCAAAAACGCAATGTCATTTTGACTATAGTTTTAGGTTTATGTAAGTATCAATATAAGCCAAAACTGAGATAGCATCTGACTAATGTCTTCCTTCTTATAGGTAACCTCAGTTGCTAATTCTCCACATTTTGGGTCATACTAGGTGGCTTCATATTACATCACATCACATTTGATCTGCTACAAGAGGACATAGCAAAATCCAAGTTCACCATGGTACAATGCAATAGAAACAAGAAAAAAAAAAAAACAGCATTAAAAAAAAAAAAAAAAAGAGAGTCATACCCATCGAAAACTGAGCTACTTAATACTTGACATGAGCAAGCAGATATACAGGAAATATAGAGCCCACAAGCAGCAACAAAGGACTTAAGTTATGTTGGGTTTGTAACACTATTAGTTAACAGTCCCTCTGCTTAACATCTGCTTCACCTGTATATCATTTAGCTATTTTCTTTGAGGCAAATAGTAAAAAGTAAGTAAAGCAATGAATGGACCAATATTCTCTCTTTCTTTCTTTCTTTCTAACAAGCAAACTCCCAGAGGTCACCTTTCTGGGCAATACACACTTTTTCAGATCAATACATGTCCTTAACTTGAAATCACATGTAAGAGCTCCAAAATCCCAGTTATTATACAGCAGCAAATTTGTGCACGTTAACACATTGCTTTAAGAACTAATTACTTGAGTACAGCTGTCAAATTTTACTTTGTTTTACTTGGGAGTTGCCTTATATGCTACACATGCAAGTGTTTACCAATTGCTACTATTCTGAGGTGTGAGGAACCCAAAAAGATAGCAGCTTACTGCGGCCCCACTGCACACTCTCTTTACCTAAATACTTGACTTGTATGAATGATCTGAAAATGTTAGCCTGGATAAGCAAAGTAGTCTAAAATGAAATGGCAGGGTTCTTAAATTATTGCATCCACAAAAATTGTCTTCCATAAAGCTGGGAGCCCACTTTGCTAGATAAAAAACACTCACTCAGCAATTCGGCAAGTAGAGGAGTATGGTATATTACAGATTCTTTCAATAATAACTAATTAAATCCATCAGACAGAGATCAAGCTACTAAAAATAGATACAAAAAAGGACCTACAAACCCAATAACTAGCAAACAAAAGGACCTGGAGTTGTAAGTTTTCATTTGTTTTCCCCTATCAAAACATAAAGAGAAATTACCAGAAATCACAGGAAATATGGAAGTGTGAGCATCAATTTAAAAAGTTTTCAAAATAAGGGCATCAGTCTGACCCCCAGTCTCTAAAATTCACATGAAATTAGAACAGTGCCTAATTTTACATACAACACCATGTGCTACAATACCTAAGTACAACAGGAAGAAAAAGCTCAGCAATGTGCAAGTATAATGCTGGCTTTTGTCAATTTATTGACACCATCCTACAGTTAAGATGTTAATCAAATTCAATAGAGACTTTGCCCAGGTCAGGACTACAGAAGAAGGTCCTCAGGCAGACCCTTAACCTTATTATAAACAGATTGCTGCAAAACACAGTATTGAAAGTTCATTATAGGAGATGGAATTCTGAAATCTTACAGTACATGAAGTTATTCACCATTTTTATGCACAAAAGAGAAACATATCTGAATAACTGAACTGAGTGTTCCTCAGGAGTGGAACAAATAACCATTCACAGGTACCTTGGTCTAAGTGAAATTCAAATAATAAATGATTTTTACCTGTTCTGCGCCATAGACTGTAGCAAATTGAACAAACTCCTCTATCCGGACAAAACCATCCCCATCTTGGTCTAGGGCATCAAACACAGCTCGGAGACGGGGCTCATCTTCTTGAGAGCCTGGAGACTCATTAGTTAGGGGATCAGCCTGGCCAAACTCAGTATGCTGGCTCAGATTGCTAGAGGAATGGAAAGCAGGGAAGAGGTCCATCTCCTTACCAATCTGGTGAGTGAGAGAGAAATCCTGGGTACTTAAAGAAAGTGCCTCTTGGCAGCTTTGAGATATAGAGTCTTCTAGCTGCTTAGTCCAAGGGGAAGTTGAAGTGAGTCTTTCAGAGTGGCTCTTCTCCTGGGAGGTCTCCATTCCTGAGTAAAACTCCCCTTCTGCTTGCAGGCTTTTGCTGTTTTCAGGAAAGCTTTCTCCCTGGTTTGAGTCCTCTGTACTTAACCCAGCACTCCTGAATTGTAAATCCTGAAGAGATGGAGAAGACACAGCCTGATCCAGTACAAGAGAGAAGAACTGCTCCTCCAAGTCTGTGATCTGCTCAGAGACCAGGGCATCTTGTACCAGAGTAAGGCTCAAATCAAAATCATTCTCGGGGCAACCATGATGATTATCACCTACACCTGAATCTTGTTCCAGGTCGCTGATTGGGTCGTTAGTGTCTTGGTCCAAGAAGCCATTCCCCGGCTTTTCCATGCGGTATAAATACTCAATGGGGCTATCTGAGAACAACACAGGATCCAGCCTTGATAGCGTCAGCTCACCCCACATCTGCTCTAGAGCCATTGGGCCGCTATGTGCTTCGTGTAAAGCGGGCCCCAGCAGCAAAGGGGCGTCTGGGAGAGTCTCCCTCGGGAGCAGCACCAGGTCTGGGCCTAGCAGCTGCCCTCTCTGCTCCATGATGAGATACTTCCCAGTCTGCTCGGCCAACAGATGCCCCGTTGTCCGCAGCGATGCCCGCTCCGGGTTGGTCCCTGGATCCGAGACAGTCATTAATAAATCCGGCTCCATTTTCATCAGAAAACAAGCAAGGCTTGAATGTAAATCGCAGCAGCATAAAACCTCCTCTGCACAAGGGGCTGAGTTTATTTTTCAGTGATTGCTTTCCCCCCGTTTCCCCGCGGCTGGGCTCAGGTCTCGATGAGAGCAGAGCAGGGGGCTCGTTGCAGTGAGGTTGCTGCTCCTTGGATCCTCCTCTCCCAACCGGAGATGTGGGGCTGACATTTGCTTGCATCCATCTTCTCCATCCCTCGGTCCTCCTCGCATTCCCAGGAGGGGGCGGCGGCCCGGCCCGGCCCGGCCCGGCCCGGGGGGAGCAGCGGCTGAAGGGCCCCCGGGGAGGTAAGATGGAAAAGGCGATTGTCGCACCCAGGTACAAACCAAAGGAGCCTCAAAGGCAAAGACCGTCCTACCCCGGCCGCAGGCCGGTCACCCGGGCGCCCGGCGCTGCACACCGGCTCTCCCCGCTGCCTCGGGCACCCAGCGGCAGGCTGTCCCCCCGGCCGTGCTGGCTGCCCCCACAGAAGGCTGACGCCCTCGGCCTCCGCCGGGCCCTAGCGCTCCCCAGCGACGGGGGAAGGCAGCTGTTGTTGAGGGGTGCCGCTCCCCGGGTCCGTGGGCTCCCGCCGAGAGCTGTCCGCAGCCTCGGCTGTGCCAGCCGGCTGGGCGGGCCGATCCTCGGGGTGGGGCAAGCCAGGCTCCGCCTACAGCCCGGGGAGGGCTTTGTGTCTTCTCCGGCTTCTCAGGCAGGCTCCGCTCTCCCCGACCCTGGGAGAGAAGGGGGGAGACCGCGGGGCGACTGCCCACTCCCAGCCCGCTGCCGCCCGGGGTGGGGAGCAGAAGGCGAAGGGGAAAGGGGGGCTCAGCCCCTTACCCCTGCGTGGGTTGCTGCTCTAAGGGAGCTGTGGGTGTGCGCCCCCCCCCCCGGCCCTGCCGCTTTGGGGGAGGGGTGGAGCGGTGGGTGTGCGCAACCCCCCGGCCCCGCCGCTCTGGGGGGGAGCGGTGGGTGTGCGGCGCCCCCGCCGGCTGCGATTCTTTTTGATGGTGTCTCCTAAGCCTAAGAAGGAAGCGGGGCGGCGGCACCGTGATACAAACGCGCCGCCCGTCCGCCTAACACCAACGCCGCCTGCGCACCGTGAATCACCGAGTCCTTCGCCTCGCTCACCCGCCGCGCCGCAGACGCAGCTAGCTAGAGCGATGATGTCACTCACCCGCTCCTCCCCCAACCCCTAAGACAGCGCGAGACCTTGCAGTCACCCCTCCCCGCCGCCAGCGGAACTCGTGCGCGTGCGTGGGGCGGGAGACGGGAGGACTGGTCTGCGACACACAGTCGTGATAAAGGGCTGCCTTGCGTTTCCTGCCGGGGAGCCAGGCCGCTCGCGCGGGGCTGACACAGGCCTCTCAAGTGCATTGCTTACGCAAAGCAGCAGCGGGTCAGCCCAGCTGTGTTAGTCCTGGCGGGAGAGTGGTACGTGTTGACCGTCACCTGGGAACTGTTGGCAGCGCTCTGCCTGGGCTGGGGACAACGCCACTATGAGCAGCCCCAATAGTTTACCTGCTTCCTGGTGTACAGGGCATTTAAAGCATTAAAGCACGTGAGCATGGGGCCCGATGTAGACATTTACAGCATCAAAGAACGGTAGCAGAAGACTGGGGGGACAGGCCATGAGAACAGTTTTCAAGTACATAAATGTTGCAAAGGGAGGGAGGAAAATTGTTCTCCTTAACCTCGGAGGATAGGACAAGAGGCAGTGGGCTTAAACTGCAGCCAGGGCCGTTTGGGTTGGACATTATGAAAAACTTCCTGTCAGGGTAGTTAAACACTGGAATAAATTGCCTGTAGAGGTTGTGGAATCTCCCTCATTGGAGATTTTTAAGAGCAGGTTAGACAGACACTTGTCAGGGATGGTCTAATGCTTGGTCCTGCCATACGTGCAGGGGCCTGGACTAGGTGACCTCGTGAGGGCCCTTCCAGTTCTACAAGTCTAAATTGATCAGCATGAACCAATACTGGCAAATTAGAGCCCAGATTCCACCCCCATTGAGGGGTAGAGACTGGAGATGCCTGACAGATGCCATGGGGACACAACCAGCTTGCTCTTCTCTTAGTGCTATCTGTGGTGAACTGTGGGGCTCCAGCACCTGAGAGCCAATGCTTGCATTTGAACCCCCCAGGCCTCGGACATCCCCCAATCAGGGCAGGAGATATCCCCAGCTTCCACCAGATGGTGCCATTCCCCAGCTGCCCTGGGGAGGGGTCTGTATCTTCGCGGGGACCTGCCGCTTTTCTCCTCTTGCACCCTGGGGACTTTCTAGTGCTCATGGTGGCAGTTACCCTGGGTCTGGCCAGGCTCTGCTGCCCTCCCCCCTTGCACTTACCTGCTGTGCAGCACTTGCCTCTCCCACTCCAGTCCCACAGTCCAATCAGATCCAGCGCCGGCTCCCCCAGCAGGTGGGGTGGCCTCACCCCCCAGCCAGGGGATAGCGGGGCAGGGAGAGAGGAGTTCCTCCTCCTGGTCATCTGCAGTTCCCCACCCCTTGCCTGTCCCTGGGCCACCCCTCAGAGCCTCCTGCACCCCCCCCCCCCCAATCCCATGTATGTCGTAAGGGGCCTGCCGTCCCGTCCCCCCCCCTTGGTCCGCCACTGAGTGCTATGTTGGAGAAAGGGTCTGTTGACATCCCAGCTAGATGGGAAGGGAGTCCTGGTATGGAAAAGGTTGAGACCCATTGGCCCATTGCCTACAACGGTGACTTCAGAGAGCTTTCTTATGTTATGATGCTGTCCACCCTTTAATTAGCATCTGCAGGATTGGACTCCCACTCCCAGCCTGCAGGGTAGTATTTTAGCATCCAACAAGTTATTAAATATTTGTGTTCATGTAGCACCTAGGAACCTATTGTGGTAAGCGCTATCTAAACACCAACAATTACTTGGGTGTTATTTAATAATCCTTATTTTAGATTATAATTATTAAGGATATCTCACAGAATGTCACAACTGATGATGAGGTTACCCATCGCATCGCCCCAAGGCCAGCTCAGAATTTGGAATGCCGTCACAGCACCTATGCAATGATAGGGGCATCAAAATAAGCATAAAGCTAAATGTATCTGGACAAGACATCACTGCCAACTACCACATTAGGCAACTTGATTAGTTCCATATGCACTCCCTTAGTTCTGGTTGCAGGGTCAAATGATGGGACAAGATTCCCACTGTTGAAATCCTTAATCATTGTTGCATGTTTGGCATTCAAATCGTGCTCATAAAAGCTCAGCTGCATTGGCCGGGGCATCTTGGTTGTATGACCAACTCAAGTCACATTTTATAATCAGCAAAAACAAGGCATCCACATAGTGGCTGGTACTGACTCTATAAAGACACACTGAAGTCATATGCTTTCAAGTTTTACACTGATCCCAGCAACTAGGCAACATCAGCCTATGACAGAGCAAGGTAGGGGCATAATTGGCACACTGCTGTTAACCTCTTAACGTGCCTTGCTTCTAACGTCTTACGTGAAAAAATGAACTGCAGAAGGCAGGATACAACAACCTGCACTGGTCATGGACATTCTTAGCGGTCCCACATGAGACCACGTTTGCAGTTCTCACATTGGTCTGAGCTCACGTGTTTGCACGTGTTATGCCAGCATCACTATCAAAATTATGTATATTTTGTCAACATAATAAATGGATCATCTTAGTCACGTATTAATTATTTAGCATTAATAATTACATCAAGATGTTGAGCATTGATTGACAAGGTACAATTAATTTATATTATTTCATTGCTCTGAAGTGCTCATTCATGTAAGGATCTCAAACGTTAAACAGCAGAGTAGAGTGTGTGCTTCGCATTGCCTTTAATGATAAAAGAACAGGGTCTTCTTAATTTTCACAACACACCCCTGTAACATAGCTCAGTAGTATTCCATTTTACAGAAAGGTAATTGTGCACAACAGGGGAAAACGCACCTTGAAGTGAGGAATCCTGCTTCATTAGGGGAAAATAGTTTGCTAAGAATTTTTATTTAATTAAGTATTAAATGTACAGGGCTCAATACTGTAAACACTTATGTACATGAATAACTTTTCTGCACAGGGCTAGTTCTTATAAAAGAAGGTTACTTACCAGTAACTGCTGTTCTTCAAGATGTGTTGCTCATGTCCATTCCATTATAGATGAGTGCACGCCTCCATGCACAGTTACCGGAACTTTTTCCCCCTTAGCAGATCCAGAAGGGCCGGCTCTGGCGCCCCCTGGAGCCCTGCGCACATGCCGCGGTATATGAGGCATTGCTAGCCCTACGTCTCCTCAGTCCCTTCTTTCTGCCAACTTCAGCAGCAGGGAGGAGGGTTGGGTCATGGAATGGAATGAACATGAGCAACACATCTTGAAGAACAGTAGTTATTGGTAAGTAACCTTGTTTTCTTCTTCGAGTGCTTGCTCATGTCCATTCCACTATAGGTGACTAACAAGCAGTACCTTGAGGTGGGTTGGAGTTACTGAGGAGTTGCCTGCAGCACCGTTCTGCCGAATCCTGAGTCCTCTCGTGCCTGCTGGACAATGGCATAGTGGGACGTGAAGGTATGCACTGACAAGCAGGTGGCGGCTCTGCAGATGTCTTGCATGACACTCTCTCCAGGCAGGCTGCAGACGAAGCTTGAGCTCTCGTTGAGTGTGCTGAGATGGTCCCCGGAAGCGGCACCTTCGACTGCTCATAGCAGAACTTGATGCACAATGTTATCCATGAGGAGGAGGGTTGTTGGGGGGGGGGGTGGGGGGGGGGGGAAGACACACAAACTGGAGGGCATAGCCCACTGAAACTATACCAAGGACCTAGCAGTCCAAAGTAATTCTGGCCCACTTGGAGTGGAAGGGCACTAGGCGGTTCAAAAAAGGGCAGGAGTGATCCAGGAGAATGGCTGGGGCACCACGCTCAGGCGCACCATCAAAAGGGCCTCCTCTGGTTGCCCGACCGCCTGGAGGACCACTTCTGGGGGGCTGAGAAGGAACTTGGGGGCGGATTGCATCTCCTAGACCCCCTATTTCTGTCCCGTTGCCTATAGCTCAGGAACGGCCGAGGTTGGAACCTCTGTTGCTGCTGTGCCTGGGGCTGAGACTGATGCCTAGAAGACTGCAGCGTATAAAGGCCCAGGGAGCCAAGCGTGGCCCTCGAGTCCTTCAGACCATGCAACTTAGCATCAATTTGGTCAGAAAACAAGACTCACCCAAAGGGAAGGTCCTGGATGGACTGCTGAACCTCTTGGGATAGTCCGAAGGACTGGAACCACAAGCATCTGCACATGCAGATGGTGGAGGCTATAGCCCTGCCTGCCAAGTCAGTCGCATCTGAAGACGCCTGGAGCGCTGCTTTAGCCAGCATCGTACCCTCTTCCACGATTGTATTAAAGTCCAGTGCCTGGTCCTAGGGCAGGGCCTCAGCAAAGCATCTCAGCAAGCCCCACAGCTTAAAATTATACCTGCCCAGGAGAGTCTGCTGATTGACAATCTTAAACAGTAGGCTTGCCATAGAATAAATTTTCCTCCCAAACAAGTCCAGATTTTTATTGTCTGTGTTTTTGGGAGTTGACCCCGGCTGCCCCTGCCTATCCATCTGGTTGGCAGCATCCACCACCAGGGTCCCAGGGGAGGGGTGGGTGAACAGATACTCAAACCTCTTGGCTGGGACGTAATCCTTCTTCTCAGCCCCCCTTCTTCTCAGCCCCCTTAGTCATTGGGGCCACCAAAGAGGGGGTTTGCCACAGGGCCTTAACTATCTTGAGGACCCCCTCATGGGCGGGGAGGGCTATTTGAGCTGGGGCAGCCGCTGCAAGCATATTAAAAAGGCTGTCCGAAGCCTCTTTTAGTTCCTCCACCTCCAGCCCCAAATTGGAGGCAACCCTTTTACACAGTTCCTGGTGCACCCTGAAATCATCCAGTGGTACTGAGCAACGCTGGGAGACTGCTTCGTCCGGTGAGGAAGAGGATTGGAGGGTTACAGCGGGAGGTGGCACCCCTTCCTGCCAACAAGCAGTCCACACAGACGTTCCCTCCTGTGGGTCCGAATCATTGTCTGAGGGCGAGTGATGGACCTTCCCTGGTACTGGGGACACCGATTGTACCCCCCAAGGACTTAATAGATTGGGGTCCCAGCTCCACTGGAAACTCCCTGGATCCCCAATACAGTCATTGGGGTGGCTACTGCCCTTGAGGCCATCCGGGGGCTACTTGCGACGGGTGCTCTGGCACCTTTTGTCGATAGTGACTCACCCGTTGACTGCTTCCCTGGGAGGACACTGAAGCAGCGTCCAAAGACTCTGAGACCCTCGCCATGTGGTACCGAGCCGGGGGGAGCGGTGTCCTGAGTCACAGGTGCTCCATTGTTCCGGATCTCGATACCACCGACCTGGACAATGATGAGGGATGCTTTCGGTGCCGCGATTGGTGCGCAGAGCCACGCTCCAAGAGCTAGATGTACTGGAGCGTCATCTCGGTACCAATGACTTGCGGCACCGCTTGCCCTTCGGTGCCACGTCGAACTTCGGCAACCAAGTTCGGCGCTGCCTCGGTGCGGACAAACTCTTCGGTACTGGGAAGTGGGAATGGTGGGATCGGTCTGTGAAGCGGCGCCTGGCAGGCGACCTCGACCAGTGCCATCTCCTGGAGAAAGCTTCTCCCAGTGCCGGGGATCAAAAATCGGCATTGGGAGGGAGACTCTGTGCCCTGTTGGTGCAGGTCGGTCCAACGACCTCGACCTGAAATGACGGCTAGGGAAGTGGCGCTGCTCCACCTTAGGTGACTGTCCAGCTGGAGATCTTCCTCCCTGTACTGGGGATCTCCTCAGCCACTCTGGGGGACCCAACGCAGGTTTCCCCTGTGACACCAGCCCCTTCTCCTTCAGCAGAGGTCGGGGCATAGGCAGTGTAGGCAAGGCTCTTGCTGCCTGAAAGGCCACCAGTGTCGATGGTGCCGGCAGGGACAGAGGGGCTCCCCCACTCCCAGAAGTCGGGGGTGGCTCCCTGATTGAAGACACTGGCTCCAGTGAGCTGGTCTCTGCGGTCCGACCTCGGTGCAGCTTGGTGCTTGACCCTGCCTGTTTAGGCAGCGCGGGGGAGTGTCCGCATTCTGCGCGCTGCTTCTTCTGCACCGGGGAAGCCGTGAGGTGCCGAGTTGCAGCCAGTGCCGACAGTGCACTCTGTACCAACCCCATGCTAGGTACTGAGACAGAGCGGGTCAGCTCAGAGGCCGTGCAAAATGCTGCCTCCGTGAGCAAGGCTTTCAAATGGATTTCTCTGTCCTTGGTTTGGAAGCCTTGCAGATCTTACACTTCTCCTTGCAATGAGCTTCCCCCGAGCACTTCAGGCAGCTGTCGTGGGGATCACTGAGCAGGAAAGCCTTCCTGCAGGAGGCACATGGTTTGAAGCCTGGTGACTGGGGCATGCCCTGATCTCAGCTAAGTCCCAGCTGGGACTACCTTAAGTCTCTAACTACCAGTGTTAGCAACTAATTAGCTAAACTATCTAATGAACACCAACAGAAACAATGAGTCCAGAACAAGAGGAATGGGCACTTGCAAAGCAAGCAAGGGTAGTTCCAGCAACCGTCATGGGTGGAAAGAAGGAACTGAGGGGGCATAGGGCCGGCAGCACCTCACATACTGTGGCATGTGTGCAGGGCTCCAGGGGGCGCTGGAGCTGGCCCTACGGGATCTGCTAAGGGGGAAAAAAGTTCCAGTAACCGTGCACGGATATGTGCACTCACCTATAAAATGGAACGGACATGAGCAAGCACTTGAAGAAGTAAATTATACATGCATTTAAGGGATTACCTGCATGGCAAAGCTATAGTGGTATACACTAAGGTGTGAATTTAAAGCACTATAGTTATACTGGTATAACCCTCCATGTGAATAGTCTCATTCCAGTATATTTCAGTTTTGTTCATGTTACTTTGAAAGGGTTAACTAAAAACAAAACAAAGTGTCACTCCAGAATAAGAGTGTCCATATAGCAGTTTAAAGTGGTATAACCCTAGCAGTTTAATTATATAAGTACATCTGGTAAAACTTTCCCATGTAGACAAGCCCTAGTTGTGTTTGCAGAATCAGGGCTTGTAGACGATTCCCTGTAGGGGGCAGTGCCAGTGGCTTTCCCTCAGTGTTAATCTACACCTACACTCTTCAGAGAGTCCAAGTTAAAGGGGTCGCCTCCGGCCCTTCGTAGGGCGAGCCTTGGGTTTTGGTCACTCCTTAGGGTTAATAGTTTCTAGCCCTTCATTAGGGTGAGCAAACAGTCTATGGCCCGGCCTGCAGCAGGGTGGGCCATCAGCAAGGAATAGTCTCCAGCCCTTGGCCAGGCGAGTAAATTGTCTATGGCCCGGCCCTCCAGCAGGGGAGGCAGACAGTGGGGGGGAGAAGCAGTCTATAGCCCCCAAGGGGTGAGGAAATGGTCCAAAGCCGGGAGGGGCAGGGAGAAGGGAAGCAGTCTCTAGCCCTCAGCAGGGCGAGTAGCTAGTCCACACCGAGCCCTTCGACAGGGCATGGAAGACAGCAGGGAACAGGCTCTGGCCCCCAATGGGCAATCACCCCTAGTTTGGGGTAGGAAGTGCGGAGGGGGACACAGGCCCACCCGTCTCCACTGCATCCCAGCCCAGGGCCCTGTCAGTGACAGGGTATCCCATCACTGGGTCAGCAGGGCTCCGGCTGAAACACGCTGACTTGGAGCAACCACAAGCTCAGCCAGACTGTAGTCGGCTTCCCTGAGCTACTTCCTCCCACCCTCTGTCTAGGGTACCTGGTCACCTGAGCGGTACTCCGACTCCTTGTTGCTTGATGGCAGGTCCAGGAACTGTTTGGGGTCTTCTGCGGAGGTCAGGTCCTCTAGGTCCCAGAGGCCATTTGTCCATTCTGGCTCACCGGGGGTTGGCAGCTCAGGTAGCTCCTCAGGGCCCCAGACAGCTCTGGCAGCCTCTCCTCTAGGTCATAGGGTCCAGGGGTCTCCTCCAGCTTGTCTGGTTCAGGCAGCTCCTGCAGATCCTCAGGGCCCCATACCATGGGTAGCTCCGGCAGCCTCAGCTCTGGATAGTGGTTGGGTGTAGCTGTAGGTTCAGGCACCCAGAGAGAGGTATCCTTCTCCCCCAGGTGCTGGGCTCTGACTGAGGAGGCAGGCCTGGCTTTTATAGACCTAGCCCCGCCTACCTGCTTCCGGTCAAGTGCTGTACTCCCGGGTTCCAACCCCCAGGGGAGGTTTGGCTCTCCCTCTGTGTCAATCTCCGAGGGAGGCCACACCTCCCAGCTACAGGGCTTTATACTGCCATAGTCCCCAGAGACCCAGTCATGATCACAGCCCTGTTGTGCTAGACTATGGCTTCTCCGCGACTCCATGAGCATTCTGGTTGGCTTCAGTTTGCTCAGGTTTCAGATCTAGTTCATGCTTGCATACTCAGAGGCTTAACACAGGCATTAGCATAGTTATTCCTAGGCTAGTAAGTTTATAGCTACCCCTTTCAGTAACCAGAAAATAACATGGTATTCTTGTGAGGCTTTTTTTTTTAATTTATTCACGAGTTAGTTATGCACACTGTCCTGAATTATAGAAAATTATGCATAATTGATGATAAAAACCTTTGTGGGAGATTAGCCTGCTTCCTGATTTGATTTAAAGGTGTAAATACCCAGAGCTGGCATTCAGGAAGTTCAACCATTGCTTTTCAAATAGACCCAGGAGCTTTAATATAAAATGCCCTGTAACGATAACATAACTCATGATGACAGATGGCAACAAGTATCTAGAAACTTTAGTTTACATACCTAGGGCCTAATTCTGGCTTCTGTTACACTTGCATAACCCTTGGGATGCCCTAGACGTCTAAGGTGAAATTTTCAAAGTTCAGCATTGGATTAACTCTGCTCCCATTAATTTCAGTGGCAAAGGTCACTTTAGGAGCAGAGTTAGCCCAGCGCTGAGCTCTTCTAAAAGTGCCCCCTCTCCAGCCTTTAGATTTTATAGCAAGCCCCAGCCAATCAAACTGGTCGTCAGCCCAGCTTGTGTGTCAAAGGGGTTGGATTTGCAAGGATGACCTCATTTTCATGTTGAAGTTCAGGGTTTCCTCCGGCTGTAGCCCACACAGGGTTGCAGGCTTTAGGATTGTGCATTTAAGTACAAATCCTGTCAAGGCTCATTTGGCTTTGGATGGTAAGGTTGCTCTATATCTGAGCACTGACAGAGGGGCAAGCTGGTGACAGCTCAGGCCTGGTCTACACTGGTGGCTTAATTCAAATTAAAGTCCCTTAATTCGAATTAATTACTCCCACGTCTACACTTGCACATTGTTAATTCAAATTAAGGAGCCTTTAAAATCGAATTAATAAAACTACCTCTGCAAGTGGATTAGCACCTGAAGCGCATCAGTTAATTCACATTAGTGTGAGTGTGGATGCAATGGGACTTAATTCAAATTAATTGGCCTCCAGACTGTATCCCATGATGGCTCATTTCAGTACCCTCCCCCAAAGCAGCCCCGGGAAGATTTAAATCTTCATTTCCTGTGGTGAATGGGTTTAAAATCCAAGCTGCGATCACCCCCTCACACACACACAACAAGCCCTTTGCAGTTTGTCTCTTTAAGGGTTTGAAAGATTTCACCACCCCTCTCCCCGCGTGGTGAATGCGTTTTAACTGCCCAGCAAGCCCTTTGCAGTTTGTCCCTTTAAGATTTGTCCGTTTGAAAGTTTAGCCCTTTAAAGTTTGTCCCTTTGAAAGATTTCATCACCCACCCCTCTCCCCGCGTGGTGAATGTGTTTTAAATACCAGCAGTGAGAGGAAATTCTTTGCTACATTGTTTCAGTGGCCAATCACGGAAATTGATATTTTCTTAAGAGTTTATTCACAGTGCTACATGTGGATACATTATATCATGCTTTCCATCAGTGAAATGGAAACATTTGTATCACTGTATTTGTATACTAACTGACTCCGTTATTATTTATCTTACATTCTACAGACACCTGTAGAATCAAAATCAAAGGCAAGCAATATACAGGGGGTGATAGCAGGAACACAAAAGGCAAACAGCATACAGTTCTAAAGTAATCCAGGATAAGCTGCAATGTATTTGTCATAGTCAAAATGAGAGCGTAGTTCAGCTGGCTCCATGTGCCTGCAGCAATGGCAATCGGGGGAGTAAAAAAACAGCATGAAAATCCTTTTCCTGTTTGTTTGGGAGTGGGGGAAGAGGGTGGGGGAAGCAGTGCTGCATCCTGGGATGATGACACTCGTCACAACAGCTGCTATGGTTAGTTGCACTGTGGGATAGCTTCCTACATTGCACTGCTTTCTAATTCGAATTAAGGCTGGCCAGTGTGGACGCAAGAAACCAGCACAAACACTGTAGTGTGGACAGTCTGCAGCGCTTTCTATAAATCGCTTTCTGTAATTCGAATTAAGCTAATTCGAATTAGTGCTGCAGTGTAGACATAGCCTCAGAATGGCTCTGCCTCCCTGCCCCCTGAACCAGAGCAGCTAGAACAGGATGCCTAGGAGATACTTTTCTGTTGTTAAGATGTGATAAAATTGCCAACCATTGGTCACAGTGTAATGCTTATGTCTGTTCCATTGGCCCCTGCCATTTGCAAGATCAGATTAGAACTGACAGTTAAAGAGTTAACAGTTGAATTTGATAAATTCCACCAGCTCCCAGAGAGTTTTCAAAGATTCTAAGTCGACCCAGTGAATTATTTCTGAAATTAATACCTATCCACCTTAAAAACACTTAAAGGCACTAGTTCTCATTGAGAGCAAATCAGTTGAACAAATGTGATGTTGTGAAATGTGACCAAGGTAGTTTTGAGATGAAATTCCAAAGAAGCTAGTGTTTTCCCAAAGCAAAACACCTGAGGTTTCTCAAATTCTGATCTCTTCAGGAAGCCTTCAGTTAACCTCAAAATTTGCTTGTGCACAAAATGAAAAAAACAGACAAACCAACAACTTAGGCTAGAGCCCACATGCATGTGAAACTTCAGGAGGAAGGCAGCTTTCGTGAAAAAGTTAGAAGTGGGTCAAAATCAGGCTTTTAATGGAAAGCTAGTTAAGATTTAACTCTGGTGTCACTATTGTACCTCTGTAATTATCTGGAAAAATATTCTCTTGGTTTTCTTTTATTCATTTTTCAGAAGGAAAAGCTAATGTAGGGACAGTTCACCTGATATGACAGGTTATTTAGAGAAGGTAAGTACTCCACCATGAAATGTCTCTCTACATTATTACATATAAAGGGAACAACATTGGAATAAATTCTAGTATTTTATGGTGGGGAAGAAATCCCCCATATGTTATTTGCATACAATCCCACTGATTTCAACATGGCTGCTTGCATCACTGAAGTGAGAAGGTTTTGCCCCTTGCATGTTCTATGAACACAACTGTGAAAGAGAAGGATGCACTGCATGGCTTAATTGTTCTCTGTGGGTGTGATTGTATTTACAGTGGGCTGTGAGATGTGTGCTTTATTCTGGGCACTCTGCTTATTAAAATAAACAAATAACAGTGAAACCAAAAAAAGAAAGCTGTTCATAGCTGCCATTCCCACTCTGTTCACATAATAATACAATGTCTCAGGGAGCATCATTAGCTCTTGGTGCTGTTCATTGTTTCCTCTAGAGAAAAAACTCTCTCAGTGCCAATTTGGTAAATGAAGTCTTAATTAAAGGGAACACACAAGGCCAAGTAAGGAAAGCACCTAAGCAACTTGCTTTTGCACATTTACTTATGTTCCAATAACTGCAACTGGACTTAAGTATAGGCCTCAGTGCTTTCCTGTATAGGAATGTTTTCCTGAATCAAGGCTTAAATGTATCCATTCTAAATCAATCTGAGATTTTCATAGTTTGCTCTTATATTTCTATCATGTCAAAAGTATTAACTGAAGCCCTGTTGTATATTTATCTGCAAAACCACCCCCCATGTCTTCCATTAAAGGCATCACCTCTTACTCACCTTGATGGGAAGCTTCCTGCAGATATTCTTAGATTTTTTCACAATTACCTTTACAGTGTTTTCCTAAGGCCTTAGGTTTGGTTTCAGGTGTCAGAGTTTAGGAATTTGAGTATTGCCATAAAACATTGGTGTCATTTTCAAAAGAGCAAAATAATTCAAAGATAATATATATAAAAAATTGCTTGAACACACCTCCCATTACGGGGTGGCAGAGAACAGACAAGTTGTTCCATGTATTGACCAGCTGAGGCTATGAATCAGCTGCAGCAGATGGGACTTGGAGAACTCGGTCGGCAAAATTCTGCTTCCATTTAAATCAATGGGCGTTTTGCCAAGCACCCCTCTCTTCTGTCAGTGTCAATGGAAGTTGAATGGTTGGCCCCTCTAAAAATCCAAATGTGGCTCACACTGGACACCCAAAATCAGTGGCCTCTTTTGAAAATGTGACTGTAAAATATTAAATAAAATTAAAAATATGAAGTCATAAGCCAATACAGGCTGGTATGCGACTAAGGTGATTTCTTGAACAAGACCAATGTACAAACCAACTGGGCAACCATTGTAAGAACTAGAAGGAAGCCTGTTCCCTGGCATTCTCTCTTCTACCCACAAGAGAGAAGACCCCTGCCTGGAGAAGTCTGCTGCATTATGACAAACAGACTTCTGGAGCTGTACAGAAAGGAAGGGGTATGTGTTCACAACCATTGCCATATGTTTCATGACAGCAGGAGAGCCAGCGGGGCAAAAGATCAACCCAAGGCAGTGTCCAATGCTGGCATGTCACATTCCAAACCTAAGGACCAGAAACACAAACACAAAAAACATCTAGACATAATTCAAGAACAAAAGTAATGGGAGGAGCAAGAACACATCTGGGGAGGGGGGTGAGGGAAGAAACAGCTGGTTACCATGAGTGTAAAGACCAACCACCCAGAAGAAGAAGAGTGAAAAGAAACTCATCCATCCAGCTTCCATCTCACCGGGTCATTCAGTCTGACATTTCTGTGACATGCTTTGAAGTGAGCTCCCCTAGTCTATTCCGGTTTCCTGGGGGGAGGCAGCTGGACATCTCCAGCAGCGCTGAATTCAGTTCTAACTAGAGCCATTCAAAGATCTCTTCCTGCTTAAGGTGTGCAGGAGGTGTTGAGGGGATCCAGATGCAGGATTTTCTCTGTTCCACCACAGAGCAAAGAGCCAAGAAATCTGAGGCAAGCTTCTGCCATGTCCTATGGTCTTTCACTTCATGGTCACTAAAGCATGGACCATGAATCCTAGAGGAAGACACAGCAGCAAGGGCAGAACTAACACACATACAATTCAAAGAGGCACCAATTTAATCCACTGCATGAGGAGGTGTTAGTGTCCCATTCAGTCTGAACTCCTATCTGCCCTGGAACTGGTCCTTTTCCCCCTACTTGGAGATTATGAGCAAGGACAGAAACAGTAATAATGATTGAACAACCAGCTCCAGGACCCTGGAGAATCACAGAAGTATAGGGCTGGAAGGGACCTCAAGAGGTCTTCTAGTCCAGTCCCTTGCACTCCGGGCAGGACTAAGTATTATCTTAGACCATTTCTGACAGGGGTTTGTCTAACCTGATCTTAAAAGTCTCCAATGTTGGAGATTCCACAACTTCCCTCGGCAATCTTGAACTAAACAGGGACCTTTCAGAAACTCACAGAGAGAACCAGCAGCCAGAGGACTGGTGGTGAGACAAAATAAACCCAAAGTCACCATTGTTCTCTCTCTATGGGTGCTTTCGTGTGTGTGTGTGTCTGTCTGTCTGTCTGTCTCTCTCTCTCTCCCTCCTTGGTCTGGGCCTGCATATACTTAGGTTCTGAGGGCAGCCCTCTGAAAAGCCCAATACCTGAGAGGGGGAGGGACAGAAGCTGACATTCTGAATCTCCTTGAGAAATCTAGCAAGGAGCTAGTGAAACCTGAGGGAGTTGGCTGATGTGATTTCAGAGCCATTGGCTATTATCTCTGAAAGTTCGTGGCAATCGGGGGAGGTCCCTGATGACTGGAAAAAAGCAAATATAGTGCCCATCTTCAAGAAAGGGAGGAAAGAGGATCCAGGGAACTACAGACGGGTCAGCCTCACCTCAATCTCCGGAAAAATCATGGAGCAGGTCCTCAAGGAATCCATTTTAAGGCACTTGGAAGAGAGGAAGGTGATCAGGAACAGTCAACATGGATTCACCAAGGGAGAGCCATGCATGACCAACCTGATTGCTTTCTATGAAGAGGTGACTGGCTCTGTGGATGTGAGGAAAGTGGTGGACGTGATATACCTTGACTTTAGCAAAGCTTTTGATATGGTCTCTCACAGTATTCTTATCAGCAAGTTAAAAAAGTATAGGTTGGATGAATGGACTATAAAATGGATAGAGAACTGGCTAGAGCATAGGGCTCAACAAGTAGTGATCAATGGCTCCATGTCTAGCTGGCAGCTGGTCACAAGCGGAGTGCCCCAGGGGTCGGTCCTGGGGCTGGTTTTGTTCAACATCTTCATTAATGATCTGGAGGATGGGGTAGATAGCACCATCAGCAAGTTTGCAGATGACACTAAGCTAGGGGGAGGTAGGGATAGGATACAGAAGGACCTAAACAAACTGGAGGATAGGGCCAAAAGAAATCTGATGAGGTTCAACAAGGACAAGTGCAGAGTCCTGCACTTAGGACGGAAGAATCCCATGCACAGCTACAGACTGGGGACCGATGAGCTAGGCAGCAGTTCTGCAGAAAAGGACCTGGGGATAACAGTGGATAAGAAGCTGGATATGAGTCAGCAGTGTGCCCTGGTTGCCAAGAAGGCTAATAGCATATTGGGCTACATTAGTAGGAGCATTGCCAGCAGATCACGGGAAGTGATTATTCCCCTCTATTCAGCATTGGTGAGGCCGCATTTGGAGTATTGTGTCCAGTTTTGGGCCCCCCACTATAAAAAAGATGTGGACAAGTTGGAGAGAGTCCAGCGGGGGGCAACAAAAATGATTAGGGGGCTGGAGCACAAGACTTATGAGGAGAGGCTGAAGGAACTAGGCTTGTTTAGTCTACAGAAGAGAAGAATGAGGGGGGATTTGATAGCAGCCTTTAACTACCCGAAAGGGGGTTCCAGGGAGGATAGAGGTAGGCTGTTCTCAGTGGTGGCAGATGACAGAATAAGGAGCAATGGTCTCAAGTTGCAGGGGGGGAGGTCTAGGTTGGACATTAGGAAAAAGTTTTTCACTAGGAGGGTGGTGAAGCACTGGAATTGGTTACCTAGGGAGATGGTGGAATCTCCATCTTTAGAAGTTTTTAAGCTGCGGCTTGACAAAACCCTCGCTGGGATTATTTAGCTGAGGTTAGTCCTGCTTTGAGCAGGGAGTTGGACTAGATGACTTCCTGAGGTCCCTTCCAACTCTATGATTCTATGAAACCTGTCAGTGTCTTATCTGAAACCAGCTGCCAAGACTGTCCAAAACAACCTCTCCTGATCTCAAACCTAGCCGTGGACCCAGTGGTCCTATTTCCTTACACTGAAGGGGACTGAAAGCTCTGCAGAAAGAAACTTCCATCTTAGACAAGTTTAACATGGATCCTAGCAACTCGTCTGGGGGAGGGTGCCTCAAGACAACAGGTGTTCCAGCTAGAGTCTCAGCTATGAGAATGGGTGGCATGCCCAAGGAAGTTCCAGTCACATTCAAGGCCATTCTTATGTGTGGTCAACAGCTGGCAGACAGCACCGAGAAGAGACATCACAACGTCTGCCCAATGCAAGGAGCATCCAGAGACAGGGATTAGGTTTGTTTCTAAAGAGAGAGAAAAGAGAAGGAGGTAAGACAGGAAATATGTGCAGCTAATCATAGAGAAAACACTGCTCTAAGGTGTCTCTAAGGTGCAATGGAAACACCATGTGCTCAGAATTGCAACAATTTGCCCGTACAGAAGGGAGATGCTCTTCCATGCAGGTCTCATTTTAACTCCACTATCACAGGGTTCACTACTCACCACTGGGATGCCTCTCTGTGGCTGATCTGGGAATTAACTCATGACCAGTCTGACACCTCTTCCTTCAGTTTCTCACTCTATGGTCTTTCTCTCTCTCTCTCTCTGTCTCTGGAGTCCGGTTACTCCCTCTTCATGGCTTGTCCTCCAGCCAAGTCACTATGGTTTTCCCCTTCTAGAGTATCACAGTCTCTCTGGACTCTCAGGCTGTCTTCCAATCCACTGCTCAGAGTTTGCCCCTTTCACAGTGGCCAGTAGGGGAACCCAGGACTGTTCACTACTCCAGGTTCCAGCCCAGGGACCCTAGGAGTAGCAACCGGAGTCTACACAATCCCAGACCTCACTGCCATTTCCCTGGGCTGCTTCCTATCTTTCTTCTCTAGCTCCGGCCCCCCTCTGAGTTAGCAGCAGAGCTTCTGCTGCTCCTGGTGGCTATTTCACCCTTCCTGGGCTCTTGCTAGAATCTTTAGTCCAAAGCAGGATCTCAGGACTTCCTCTCCCCCTGGTCCTGCTCGTCTCTTGCCAGCTGCCCCCTTCCTAGAGTCTAGAATTGGCCCTTTTTAACTAGACTCCCCATCACAACCCCTCTCCCGCCCCCTCAAGCCAGGCTGCCAGCCAGCCTGACCATTGCCACAATCCTACCACCTGCTGGTTGCCATAACTATGAGAGGTACCCTTGAATACTAGCAAATGCTTCTGGATTATAGCTCCTCTAACCGAACTTGTTACAGAGAAGAGGAGGAATTAAACTTCTAGCAACTGCCCACTGCCAACAACTTCACAGCTCAGCCACAGCCGCAGGCAAGCCTGAAAAATCTGAGGAACAAAACCAGAACCAGCGCGCCTGAAAGATGTCAGTGAAAGCAAAGAACTTGGATGGGTTCCCCTTGGGGCACACAGCAGTCACAGCCATTCTCTGCAGCAAGCATCACTGTGTGCTAGCAAGGTGCATTTCAGGTTAGAGATCCTCACAGTGGCTGAAGCGAGCTGGACAGACACCTCTCCGGAGCCTGGCAGTACAGCTCTATCTCCTCACACAGCACCCCTCTCAGCTCTGGGACTGAGGGATGGATGAAGATCCCATGAGGAAGAATGTCTCATTATCTCTGAATCTCCTGGCTGGCTAGCAGTCCTGACAGTGTAATTTGAAGCTCATCTCTCTCTCTCTCATGTTGATGCCACATTGTCGAGTGTAGTGTATCCAAGCATGTGGTGTAAAAGAAAAGTGTAAGCGAACCATGCTCAATCCTACCAGCACCTTTTGGGCAGGCTGCATAGTCCCTCTTTTCTCAGAGGCATTTGTGGCAGAGCTGAAGTTCCTAGTGGGTTTGTGGCTGGGTCATTATGGACAATCTAGTCATCTAGTGAATTGTCGTGCAGTTTTGCAATTTTGTGTTTTAAATAACAAGCAAGCATTGAGAACTCAGAATAGACCCTGGAGTAATCTCAGTAAATCACAAATCTCCTTCCATGGTTAGATGATTAGTAATGAGGAAGCCCCATTAAGATTTGCTATCAGTGCCATGTTAGCTTGCATCAGAGTACATTTGGAGTATTGTGTCCAGTTTTGGGCCCCCCACTACAGGAAAGATATGGACAAATTGGACAGAGTCCAGCGAAGGGCAATGAAAATGATTAGGGGCCTGGGGCACATTCCTTATGAAGAAAGGCTGAGGGAACTGGGCTTGTTTTGTCTGTAGAAGAGAAGAGTGAGGGGGGATTTGATAGCAGCCTTCATCTACCTCAAGGGAGGGATCCAGGGAGGCTGGAGCAAGGCTGATCTCAGTGGTGGCAGATGACAGAACAAGGAGCAATGGTCACAAGTTGCAGTGGGGGACGTCTAGGTTGGATATTAGGAAAAAACTTTTTCACTAGGAGAGTGGTGAAGCACTGGAATGGGCTACTTTGGGAAGAGGTGGAATCTCCATCCTTAGAGATTTTTAAGGCCCAGCTTGACAAAGCCCTGGCTGGGATGATTTAGTCGGGGCTGGTCCTGCTTTGACCAGGGGGTTGGACTAGATACCTCCTGAGGTCCCTTCCAACCCTCATCTTCTAGGAGTCTATGGGAGGCTAGCAGTTCCAACAGGACTGGTAGTGTCAGTCTCATATCCATCGGCACAGAACAACATAAAAGAAATTTTCCAGAAATATTAGTCACCGATCAAAGAGTTTGTCAGCACAAATGAAAGAACAGAGGGTACTGATTTAGGGTACATACTGTCTGTGAGGAAAGGTGTCAGTTCTTTTTCTCTGCATGGTCCAGTGGCTAGGGCATTGGGCTAGGGGGTCAGATCCCACTCTATGCCTAGTTCTGCCAGCAACTTACTGATGCCACCTTGTCTGGGCACCTGTGTACAATCAGAGCAAGGAATTAACCCCTTGCCTGCTGGTGATCAGATAGGGCCTCTGCCTCCTTTCACATCCCATTGAGTTCAAAGCAGGTTTCTGAAAGATCCTAGGACAAGAAACTTCCCTCACCAGGAGTGAATGAGGGGAGAAGTCCATCAGTGCAAACGAACTCTCATAGCTATCTAGGGGATTTAGACACACAGCTCCCCTTGTCTAAAGCCCTTAGCTGGCTTTGAAACTCAACCAGTGTCTTTACGTTATAAGAAGGATGCTTATGAACCCTGGGGAAATTCCCCATCTGACTGAAAAGCACCATGGAGTCAAATTTTGTGGCTAGATTTAAACAAAGGTTCGTTTTATGCCCCTTCATGACACATTGGTGACACATCGCCAGCTAAGAGTGACGAGTGTTCATGAGTCAGAGCGTAAACTCATCTGTGGGAGGCAGAACTTTTCCTCTACACAGAGCACTGCACAGCTGGCCAGCTGCATTGAGTATTACCATCCAGGAGTACTGATGCGCATCGGCAGGACCTTGCTCCTCATCCTCGTGCTCTAGTTACCTGGCCAGTGACTATCATGAGCACCAAGAGGCTGGTAACTATAACATCTATGAGACCCCTATGTATGTTTGTCTGTGTCCCTGTCTATGTATGCCTGTCAGTGTGTGTAAGTATGAATGAAAGTACCAATTGAAACATGTGCCTCCATAATTGTAGTATTGATACAATGTTAATACTGTTTTCCTAGTGTTTACATTATTAGTATTATTTCACTAAGAACAATATTGATGTTAGTACAGTGTTGATACTTTTCTTTTTATTGATACTATTTACCAAATTTCTGTATTCAGAATAAATGTGGCTCGTTACCTTATCCCCCGAAAAAGATCCTGTGATATTTGTTATTTGAATAACAATGCTGTGGCAAAAAGGGCTAATGCATAAATAGCAGAGTAGTGTGTAGCAATAGAGAGGTGATTTTATCTCTGTATACAGCATTGGTGAGACTGATGCTGGAATGATCCTTCCAGAGCTGGTGTCCACATTTTTAAAAGTAGTTTGAAAATTGAAGAGGGTGCAGAAAAGAGCCACAAAAATAAGTCGACAGCTGGAAAATATGCCTTCCAGTGAGAGACTTCAGGAGATCTGGTTGTTTATCTAACCAAAAAGATGATTGTGAGGTCACTGGATTACAGTGGGTAAGAACTTTCATGAGGAGAAAATACTGGATACTAACAGGCTCTTTAATCTAGCAAAGAAAGGCATAACAAGAACCAATGGCTGGAAGCAGAGGATAGACAAATTTAAACTGGAAATAAGTCACAAATTTTTAAGTGAGGGTGATTAAACATTGGAACAAACTCTTAAGGGCAGTGGTGGATTCTCCATCTTTTGGTGTCTTCATATCAAGACTGGATGCCTTTCTGGAAGCTGTGCTTTACTCAAACACAAGTTATTGGGCTCCATTCAGGGGAAACTGGGTGAAATTTAATGTCTGTAATTTACAGATCAGACAAGGCGATCTAATGGTCCCATCTGGCCTTAAACTCTATAAATTTCTTTGGCCAGCAAAGAGCTCTGGAACAAGGGGCTTTGACTGGCGGGGGAGAGTCCTCAGTTGGGGACAACAACAAAACAATCCAGAACAGGTAAGTAAATTTAACACTGAGAGCAAAGTGGATTTAAAGTGTTTGGGAAATGGGACCCTGCTCCTCCCTCTCTCTGTGCCATGAGGGCTAATCCAGAAACACTGCAGCCAGGGATGTCAAGGAGAGTCTCATCCCTTCCCACCATATACACACTAATCCCAAGACCTCCGAATGGCTGAATTTTTCAGCAGCGCATACGCACTCTAGCAGCACATCATGTCTTTCTTCCAACCATCATCCACAGGACCCTGTGCTATGTGAAAATAGCATTGGTTAAAAATTGTAGAGCTGCCCCTGAATGAGGCAATATGACCAAACATGCGGTGAAGATGCAGCTGATGGTACATCACAGCATCTTCCACCAAGGAATGGAATTGTATGTCATTACCTTTTTAGCTCCCTGGAGAACTCAATTGTGACAAACCATTTCAATCCCAGTTTGAGATGGTTTTCAAAATTAATTGAAATTTAGAAAGGCACCACTAGATGGCACCAGGGAGCACAGCAGTTCTGTGCTGCTCTGTCTCTTTGCCCTGGTGTTGGACAATGGAGCTGTTTCTGAGAGCTAAGCTCTGTGAGAGCTGAAATGCACCGTAGCGTCTACAAGCCAGAAGCCAGACTGAAGGAGCATTATCAACAGGAAAACCCTGGGCACAGCCTATTGCCACACAGCAGACCCAAAGAAACTGCTGCTATAGGCACTTACATTCATAAAAGCAGGTTTAGCATTGAGTGGGCCCAGACAAGAACCCCATTCATGCGGGGCCAGACAAGTGCTGCATTTAATCACATATCACAACACAATACTCACTCTGCCTAACGTCCACTCCTCTTGCCCGGCACCCCTGCCTGGTCTCTTCCACAAGAGTGCCGAAAATGTGCCTAACTAACTGAGACTGGGAGTTCCAGCACAGAGGGATAGATTCCAGGACTTAATGAGCAAAGGACCTATTTAAGAGTCAAGGAGAGTATTACACAGAGGGTGTGTTGACCTGACAAGTGCAGGATAGTGGTAACTCTTTACTATTGAATAGGTTCTACTCCCACTGAAGTCAACAGCAAAATTCCCATTGACTGAAATACGAGCAAGGTGGAACAAATATACTGTAAGCAACATGAACTAAGTCTTCATGATACCGTATCTCTCACCTGGAGAGGAGTCTGTGTCTGACGAACTGGGTTACAGCCCATGAAAGCTTATGCCTGCAGAAAATAAATTTGTTAGTCTTTAAAGTGCTACAGAACTCTTGCTGTTTTTAATGGAGACAGAGACGCAGAAGTGGCAGGGCTGCTCTCCGGTGTTACCAAGACAACTCAGCAGAGACATAAGGGGTTTGATAGAACTGGAATAAAAACAGCAAAGTGAAGGGGAGCAAGGTTCCAGCAACTCCCCCCTTCTCCACACAGACCCATCACTAGCACTATTGCCAGATCAGTTGCGTCAGCTTCAAAATATAAAATCAGGAGCAAACTTGGGCCCAGCTCCCCTGACTGCTACCCCATTCCACCGAGACACACATTGAATCTTCAGCTTTGCCATTTTCATTTTTGCCTCAGCAAGATCATCCCAATGGCTCATTGACAGAGGTCATGGCTATCACCTCTGACCCTGCATCACTGGAATGTCCAAAGCTGTAGTGTTTGCTCAGTGTCCTGTCTGTGTGTCCCTGGTCATCCGTCTTTTGTCTTTCTTCGCTTCCATGGCCCAATGATCTGTAAGACAAGTGAAAGTCAGGGAATGAAACCAATATGAAATCCATCATGGACTGGTCGAGGTCAAGGCAGAGCTCAAAAAAAAAAAGCATTGGGGAGTGAGAACCAGGGGGAAGAGAACCCCCTAGTTCAAATGATGTCATTAGCTTATTGAGAAGGTGTCATGGCAGCTCCATAGTTAAGGCTGCTTTAAGACTTGTGTTTAAAGTACGGCTTAAACCCCTTTGGGATGAGTAACAGAGTGCACGTTCTCCAGACTCGGAATACAGCGTGAATTTTCAGGCAAGCCTGTTAATTAGCGTGGGCTCTTGGAGACAGGGAAAACCCCTGCCTTCTACCTGTTGGTGTGTTGTTTGATTAGCTAACATTACAAATAGACATGGGACACTTCTGTGTGGGTCTCCGATTAGTCCTGTGTGGCCTCAGAGCTGATCTGGGTTGTTGAAAATCATGATGTAACTATACAGCAGCAGGATGTGGATGTGCAACCCACAGTCACTCCATGGGGCTCTGTCCCACTCTAATGGTAGCTGGGCCACATATAGTGGATGATGAGCCTACGTCAGCCTTGGCTAGCAGAGCTTGGCCTTTTAGCTCAGGCTGTACCACTCATGCTTTAAAATCTAGAGGCCCAAGGTTTGATTCCCACTGCCAACAACACATCCAGGGACATGGTATTTAGACACTTTACCAATGACCCCCACCCAACTCAATGGGCAAGCATGCACCAGTCCCTCCATGCAGACTAGTGCCATTGTCCTTCACACAACATTACATGGCGCTTCTCCGGAGTTCGGCTTGTGGCTCAGCCTTCTTTGAACACTGGGGGCAGATCCTCCACTGGTGGAACTGGCCACAGTTCCACTGGGCACCCTCTCCCACACATACACTTTTGACTTTTGCCCAGACTAAACCAGCTGGCCTGGAATTTCTCCCACGTGGCCCTGCCTTGTGGGTTTTGGGGAGGAAGGGAGACAGAGAAATGGGGGGAAGCATTTCTGAGACTGCAGATCTAATAACCACACGATTGCTCTCCCTAAGTATTCGCCTGACCTTCTTTCAAGAAGCCTAGCCTAGAACCTCCACACTTGATGCCTTCAATCTTCCTCAGCAGGGGCTAGTGGCTGGGACTATTTGGGCAGGGGAAATATCCCATATGAGGACACCTCTGGAGAGCGAGTTCTGTTCTCCATATACCTGGGAGCAGAACACACCCACAGCCTGTGGCCAGGGGCTACGAAGAATCTACATGAACCACAAGAGCACAAAGGTATTTCACACAGCTTTTTTTGGAGAGTCTATATGGGAAGGGCAGAGGCTCTTCTGTGATGTGACCCCACCCTCACCACATCTAGGGACAGCACCTGGAAAATGGTTACAACTATTAACAAGGTACACAGGGGGGAAGCATTGACAGAAAAATCCATCTGACCAGCAGGCAACACAGGTTCCATTCCAAGCACTGACTGGTGCAACACAGCCCTGACCCCTGCCTGGCAGGGAGTGTCCAGGGCTTCCATGCCAGCTGCTGTTGAATGCATGGTGACCCTGAGTGCCTGGGACCCAGAACACACTCACTGTGAATACATCATGTCTGGGACAACCCCCTTGTGCCAATGCCGCTGGTTTGCTTGCAGCACAGCAAGAGGTTTTCAGGCGTTAGGTCCATATAGCTTATCTAGTCCCACTGAGGGGGGAAATACACATCACCTAGAGCTTAGCAGAGTGTGATGCAATACCCAACAGTGCGGGGAAGTTGTTAGGAGAGGTCAGCCAGCTCCCTCCATCCACCACCAAGGTTGTGCCAGTCACATAGGATGCCAAGGGGCTCGCCAAGTACAGCACACTGTGGGCGATCTCCGTCTTATTCCCTGCCCTATGGAGGGGCACTGCATTGAGGTAGCTGTCTGCTTCTGCACGAGCGCCACCTATAGGGGAGAACAAAACAAGCTAAGACCTGTTTATCCATCAAGATGCTGTTCCCCTCCAACCCAGGGCAAAGGGCTGCAACTTACTGGCACTGTTCAGGTGGTACAAGGAGCCCAGATACTACAGTGATGGGAGTCACACTAGGAAATTAGATCAGATGCAAAAACGTACACAAGGATCCATCCATGGGCAAAGGGATGAGAATGAGCAAAGGAAGATCTCGGCTGAAGAGCAAGAAAGATTTTCCCATGTAACTCTCTTAGGCTGGGGAACAGCCTCCCAAGAGAGATGGTGGAAACCCCTTGTCCAGGACAGAACAGAACAGATCCCTGAAGAAAACAGAGGAGGAAACAATTCTGCAGCAGGTAGGAGGGTGGATTAAGTGACCTCACGGGTCTTTTCTGGCCCATGATTAAATAATCATGGAAACATTTCCAATATTTTCGTGAACAAGGCAGCAGGCTGGGGCAGCACAGGCAGTGCTAGATCAGCCCATGCAAGCGTGTGACATTGCAGGACACCACTGAATGCAAGAAACAAGCTTTTGTACAGCAGTAAGTGAGAATCTCAGTGGTTAAGCAGGGGGATCAATACTCACCACTGTGGCCAAAGGGTAAACTAACAAGGTGCTGCAAAGTCCACTCCCAACTTCACCACAAAAGGGGGCCTGCAAGCATCAGGGCATGCACTAGCATGACACTGGTCACAGTATGGCTGAGGCAGCATTGCTGTGCTGCTGGCTTCTGAGCCCCAGGGACTGATACATTATCTAAACTCCCCGCTGGCACAGATATAGTTGCACTAAGCAGAGAAAGCCAGAGCTCTTAGGAGAAGCCTCCACCTAGGGACTTCTCTGGGAGCCCCTTACCGAGCCGCCGGTATCCCTCGGTGCCTGTAATGGGGCCTGGTGCCAGGCTGTTGATCCGGATGTTGTCAGGCCCCCACTCTACTGCCAGGTGCTTGGTCATTGCATCTGGGAGGAAGGACGTTAAAACCAGAATGAAAAACTGAGAGCAACAACAGTTACACTGAAGGGATTTTAGATCGAACGGAGGGGGCTGCCAGTCGGAGTGAGAGGCACTGATGGGGCTAGGTGGGGGTGCAGGTCTGAAAAGCAAAGGGGTGATAGTGATCATGACTGACTAGCAGAGGGTCCTGTGGGTCAGGACTGAAAGGCTTAGGAAGAGCTGTGGACGGGGTGGTGTGTTCAGCACTGAACTAGCAGAGTGCTCGGGTCAGGACTGAGGACTACTGGCAGGGCTGGGAGGGCAGATCAGGGACAGGAGGGGCACTGAGTATCTGAATGAAGCAGAGGAGTCAGACTGCACAGTCTGCAGACACCCCCTCTACAGAGCGGTGCCTGCCTGCTGAAAGAGGGCCTTTTATTGTGCCATCTGCCAGCTATTCCCAGCATTCGCCCTGATGTGTGAATTTGTGCATGTGTCCTCGTATGGCATTAGCGAGCCACGGAGACTGATGGCATACTGTGGTCTGCTGGACTGAGCCTGGCACAGAGAACTCTGGCACCAGCTTAACATGTGACCCTGGCAAGTCACTTAGTGCCAAGTCCAAAGCCCACTGAAGCCCCTGGAAATGCTCCCACTGACTCCAGTGGACTTTAGTTTGGCCCTTCATGGTGAGTTTCACAGCAAAAGTGAAAAATCCGTTAGTGAAAAAGTGAAAAATCTGCTGAAGGCTCCATTGCAGGCTGGGTGATGGGTGCACAGCCAAGCCAGCTTTCACTAGCTTCCTTTCAGCTATTTTTCCTTTCTGCAAAATCATGGTTTGCTGGTGGTATCCCAGAATGCATCATCCTGTGTTATCACAATTTTTCTGCAACGTCACATCCTGGGAAGCGGCGAGTACAGAGATTGCACAGGGAGGGAAATAACTGGTAAGCCACCATAGCAATCCATGCTAATTACCCCCCTCAGCATTGTTGGTGAGAGCTCAGCAGAAATCTGGGCTTGACTCAGCTTGCGCCTTCAGCCTGTCTGTACTGGGGAAAGCAGGATCCCTGGGTTGTTATTCCAAGTCTCTCCATCAGACACTCTGAAAGAACCAGTAACTTGCCTGGGCTTTGGCAGCTTGGAAAGACATAGAAAGGAAACAAATGGGTTGGTTGTCTTTACTGTACCTACAGCTGCCTTGGCTGTCCCAGCATGAACCTGGAGAGCCTGACCTCTGTAGCTCAAGGTTGCTGTGATGTTAACAATAACCCCGCCATGGTCCTGAAGAAACAAGACATGGGGTTAGGAAACAGAGCAAAGATATTGTCTGTTGGGCAGCAGGGCCTCGGCCTGTATGTGGGATGGAATAGGGAGACTGACCAGAAAAAATACCCTAAAGGTGAAATTGGCCTGGTGAGGAAGGGATTGTCTGCCCAGCTCTTGGGTTCAGCCATCTCTGCCTGGCTCTCTGCTTGGGCTATGTCATAGGGTGGCTCTCCTTCCAGGCTGTGCTGGAACATTCATTCAGACTCACAATCTGCAGCCAGTTTCTAGAAAGGCATAAGCACCCAGAGAAGGCAGGAGCTGGCAGAAGATTAGAGGCCCCAAGGGGAAGTGAAGGAGCTAGAAGGATTTGGGATAGGAAAGAGAATCAGTTTTTCACCAGCTCTCATTGCCTTCCATCTACTTCTCCTAAATGAGGGTCACCCTCTCCCCAGCATTATGGATAACCCACATTTTGCAGACAGCTGCTTTCCAAAGTCACCAGAATCATATTTACTGTCACGGGGGAATGGCTGTATCTGGGGAAGATTCTGCTTCTGGCATCACTTCTGAGAGGAGGGAAGGAGGATGGAAAGTTCAAGAAAGACATGCAGAGACAGAGATGCGATGTAAGAGCAGGCTGCTAATGAGACAATATTAATCAGCATGATCGGCTGCGGTCTCAGCACACCAGCCACCAGCAGTCTAACTGTTGCCAAGTTTTCTGTAGGCAGCATGGCAAAGGAGAGTACTAGGCTTTGTGGGTGTTTAAGGGGAGCTCCTCCCAAGCAGAAGGGGCAGCCTGAGAAAGCACAAAGGGGCTTGTGGAAAAGTTTAACAAGTTGCCACCGTGGGTCTGCTGCGGGCTGGAGTCAGTCTTTCGATACTGAATGAGAGATGATAGGCGAGGCGGGCTAGGCTGCGCAGGACCTTGGAAGTGAAGGCAAGCTGCTTATGTTTGATACGCTAGAGAAGAGGGATCCAGGGGAGTGATGCAAAGGAAGGGGTGACGTGGTCAAAGCAATGGGATAGGAAAATGACTTTTGCAGATGTTTTCTGAATGGATACAAGTGTGTGTTCATCTTGTTTTGTCCAAAGGAAACAGGATAGGACTTCAGCAGACAATCTAAAGCTAACCCTTTCTCTCTCCCCATGTCCTTCCACCCACGCCCAGACAATTAATACTATCTGAAAACCTGTCAAACGGGGTTTTCCCCAATAAAAGACTCTATGCAGTTAAAGGGAATGGGAATAAGGAACAGTGGTACAATTAATACTTTACATTTCAAATGCTTTCGCTGTTTCCCCTTCTTTCTCCATGCTTCAATAAAAGGTTAAAGAGATTTGTCAATGGTAATTGGTACAAAGGGCGTCACCAGTGATAACATGCCCTTGAACCCCATACTGCTGTAACAGCAAGCAAGGATTTTATAACAGCTTATCCATTCTAAGACCCAACAACCTCCCTTTATCAACACGACAGACTCCCCTGCAGCACGTCACCTGATATAGGATGAACTTACCCGCATGTATTTCTCATAGAGCACTTTGGAGACATTGAAGGTGCCGAGGGTGTCAATATCGATCACTGTCTTATAGGCATTGAAGGACAAAGCTTTGGCTGGGCACAGGAAGTTACCAGCAGCATCTGGAGAAGGAGAGCGTCCAGGGGAACAGTCAGTGGAGGGCTGGGGAATGGATATACAGCCTGCTCCCTCCCTTCCTCTGCAGCAAGGACAGGGGTGTGTGTGTGCGTGTACACTCCTTCTAACTGTTCACTATACAGAGAATGCGCAATCCACCCCGAGGCTACCAACCCAGAGCCACACTGACACAGGCTGGCCAGTGCAACTTCCTAAAGGTTTCTGGCACGGACAGCTCCAGTTCCTCGGTTTAGGTGGGGCACTGTACTTGCCTTAGCTGCCCCCACTTTAGTTAGCTAGGGACATTTCTAAGAGTGCCCCTCAGGCCTCTGCCATGCTGTTCAGTAAAGTCGCCTCAGAGCTCCCTGCTTGGGCTGGGGCAGTGAAGCAGCCAGCTGTGCACAGAGCTTTCCTCTGCAATGGATACACTTTTACATATAGTAGCTGGGAATGGCCCAGAACTGGGGCAGAGAGAAGGGGGCCCCCATGGCACAGCCTTTGAGGAAGAATGCTACTGGGACAACTGAGTATCTAAGGTTTGGCTACAATCAAATTCCAGTTCAGCCACGCAGGGGCTGGCTTGAACTGCTGTTTAGGAGGGCGATACAGAATAGGACAGAGTCAAATAGAGATGACTGGGAATGCTGCTGGATTGGAATGAGGCTTGACTGCCCACTTCCTCGCTTCATTTTCTGGTAGACACTTGTTAGTCTGCTACCTCCATAGGATCTGTATTTCCAGACTCTCATGTCACTTGGCACTGCAGATTCCCACAAGGCTGTGAGAGCTCAGGAAGCTTCACCCAGAACACAGCAATGTTCCTTCTAGTCCAGCATCCTGTTTCCAGTGTCGGAGGTCAGACGATGGTATACATGCCAGCAATACACCCAGACATTAACAGAACACTGCCTCCATGGAGATACATTTCTTCCTGACCCTCCTAATCATAGAAGATTAGGGTTGGAAGGGACCTCAGGAGGTCATCTAGTCCATCTCCCTGCTCAAAGCAGGACCAACCCCAACTCAATCATCCCAGCCATGGCTTTGTCAAGTCAGGCCTTGAAAACCTCTAAGGATGGAGATTCCACCACCTCCCTAGGTAATCAATTCCAGTGCTTCAACACCTTCCTAGTGAAAAAGTTTTTCCTAATATCCAACCTAGACCTCCCTCACTGCAACTTGATGAGTTTGTTCCCTGCAGCACGCAGGTATGAAAAATCCTGTTACTTCCCCCACTCCGCAAACAACTCACTGTTAACGAGGATGTCAATTCGGCCAAACTCTTTCAGAGCCTCATCCATTGCTGCCATGATGGTTTGGGGCTGCCTGACGTCTAGAGAAAGAGGCAGGCATCGCTGACCAGTGGCAGCTTCCAGCTTCGTGGCAGCCTGGAAAAGGGCGAGAAAGATTTTGTCTTCCCTTCTGCTGTTAGGTACCAGAGGGGAGACTCATACTCTGGCATCAGTAAAAAGACATATGAGGCAGAAGGACTCTCCATCCTTTGTCATGAGCTGTGTCTGTGTCTGCTATATGATTGTTCTGTAAAACAACTGCCATGTCCTACCCCAGAGGTGACTGTATTTTGGTGATGGGTGAAGTGATTCTTGTATGTAGCTATAACTTGTAAGTTACTCTGTCAAGTGCTGGGATATTTATATCAAGGCTCTGTTTGAAAGATCACAGCAAGAATGTGGGTTCAACTTCAGGCAGGTATTACCAGAAAGATATTGACACATTAGAGGGAACCAAGAGAGAAGTAACAAAAATGAATAAAGAGGCTGCAGGCACTGGCTTACATTAGAGGGCTGAGAAAGCTAAAATTTAAGCTTGACTAAGTGATGGCTAATGAGGATGTGATATTAAAAAATATTTTCACTAAACATCATTATCATAAGGGGTAGCAGGACCACACAGGAGCATCGAAAGGGGAAATAGGCCAATAACCTGCATATTGAATGAAAGAGGTCTTTTTATACTGCAGCATATCTCAGACTGCCAAGGATCTCACAGATCTAAAGAGGTTCATCTCATTATTGCCAGAGTTACAACAGAAGGCCCCAATCCTGTCACTGGGTCTGCACAGGTGCAATAACATTCCATGCAAGCATGAAGAGTCACTATGAGGATCCAATTGCAGGACTGGGGCCTAACTCAAGAGAATTCTTCCATTGACCTAGCACTGCCCACACCTGGGCTTAGGTCAGCCTGGCTCCATTGCTCAGAGGTGTGGATTGTTCACATCCCTTAGAGACACAGCTCTGCCGATGTAAGCTCCCCATGTAGAGCAGTCCTATTCCATTGCAAGGCTTTGCTCTGGTAAATACAAAGGTCTGACTGCAGCAGCCCAAAAGTAATTAAGCTTGAGATGGAACCTGAATGGTCAGCTGTGATATACCAGGGTGTTATCAAGACCAGTGAGGGGCTCTGTCAACACTGCCCTGCAACCATGGGTGCCTTCAATACCTTGCTGCAGTGACTCTGATCACAAACAACCTTTCAGCCTGCCAGCCACACTTGGGTTAATCTCTGGCTGTACTTATCTCTGTCAGGGGACCCCAACACACTCTCAGTCCTGGATTTTTCCTCAGAAAAGTGTGTTTTGTACTTTCCAGCCCCCTCCTGGACAATTCAAATGTATTAAGTCCGTTATTCCTTTAAGGGAATAATATACACTAGCTTGTTACCTTAGAGTCACCCAGATACTTTGATTAGATTAAACAATAAAACAAGTTTATTAACTACAAAGGGATAGATTTTAAGTGAGTACAAGCAATGAGGCATGAAAGTCAGCAATGGTTACAAGAAAATAAAGACAAAAATGCTTTCCAGTGCCTAGCTTAACAGCGGTATTAGATTCAAAGCAAAGGTTCCTCATCACATGCTTCCAACAGCAGAAATGCTGACTCTCGCAAATCAATCGCAAAAGATGCGATTTTTAAGTAAAACTAAACCCGACTCATGAACTCATGATAGAACTCTCAAGAGTCAGGCTTAATTTTACTTAGAAATCGCTATCAGCCTGCCCCAGGTGGCTGGGGCTCCCACCATCAGATAAGCTTTTCTGTCCTTTCCCACCTCACCCCACTGCTCTGGCTCATCCCTTCATCCTCCACTTCTTCCCACTTCCCTGGGGAACACATTGTTTTGGGGAGCCACTTCAATACACTTCCTCTGCCATCACTGTACACTGCCTCCCCTGGCAGCTGCTTATGGCTTAGCTTCCACCAGCACCTCCTTCTCCTTCCCCCAGGGCTTTCCTTCCTGCTCTGGGCACTGCTGCTGTTTCTGACCAGGAGCAAGGCAGAGTTAAGAGTCCATCATCATCCCCTGCAACCCCAATCCTGAGTGAGGGCTTCCCGCAGGAGAGCAGCAGGACAGAGGCAATGGTAGGGCCACTAAAGATATGGGGCATTCCCAGACGACTGGAGGGAAGTAAAGTTTTGTGCAGCTCCATGGATGATGTTCCTCATCAGTGAGCAAGTCTTTAATGTTCCTTATGTGATTGTCCCCACGACAAACAGTGGCGGGGGACCATTTAGAGTGGCTTTTTCACACAAGTGCAAAATGTTCTGCAAACTTTGGCAGCTATGGGAACAGGTGACTGCCATGGCCTGGAATGGCAAGAGATAAGGAGTGGTACCTGCAGGCCCTGCTCCATAACTGCATAAAGATAAGAGCTCCTGCAGCATGAGCCAAAATCATCTTCCTTCCCATAAATATGCAAGAGTAGTCAGTATGGTGCTAGTGACTGGGAGTAGGCAGGGGGAAATCAAGAATCAAAAGGTGGACTAAAAAAAATCATAATTTAATCTTTTATTAAAAAAAAACGAGAGTCCTGTAGCATCTTAAAGACTAACAAATTTCTGTGAGCATAAGCTTTCGTGGGCTGCAACCCACTTCGTCAGATGCATCATGCGTGAAAGCTTATGCCCGCATAAATTTGTTACGTCTTTAAGGTGCTACAGGACTCTCATTGTTTTTGCTGTATACAGACTAATATGGCTAACCCTCTGAATCTTTTATGAGAATCTCAAGATTTTTAGGCCAATCTCATGATGTTTTTTAGTCTGACTCATGATTTCTGGACTGTGGGGATTGGCAATAGACTGTCGACTAAACTTTAAGACCAGGATCCCTCCCCAGGAGTCCATCTGGGAAACACGTCAGTCCTGATTTCAGTTTATGTTAATAAACTTTACATATTACTGATCAGCAAGTTGAGTTTTCAAATGATACCTCCCAAGGCCTGCCTTGTACAAAGATTATTACAATAGTATATAGAGTATGAATACAGGAGTGCATCCCGTTACACCACCCTCACGACTGGACTCGATCATCCCAGACACAGCTACTGCACCAGTGGGAGCAGGGGAAGAACGGGAAAGAGCAAACACAAACCAGTGCATCGGGGGCAAATGATCTACAGGGCAAAGCCAGGGACAGCAACAAACCAAGAAAGCAGCAAGGCTGGGAGACCCTAAGGAGCTGTGTGCTGGCCCACAGGAGGCAGAGCCTGTGACCACACCCCTCCAGAGCTGCAGTCAATGAGGAGAAGGAAGGCAGGGCCTTTGGATGCTGGGCAGCCCCACTCTAGCAGCAGGGAGCCACCCTCCCCAGTCCCACTACCCTAAGTCAGGTATGTGCCAGAGCAGAGCCATCTGGATGTGACATGACATGACATACTCCTGCCCAGCACCAATTTCCACTTTGCCTGGTGGGAGCCCCCATCTGATTGGGTCCCACTGCTTCAGGGAAGAAGCAGCCAACCCGGGCCGCTGCAAGAGACCGGCAGCACTTCACCCAGGAGCCAGATGGAGCACTAAAAGCTAGCAAGCTGCTTAGCTCAGGGCAGCTTTGCTCCCTTGTGAGCAGCAGAACTGGGCTCCTCTGTCCCCCAGCAGCCAGCTGGGAACCCTGCTGCAGCCCCCACAGCCTGGGAGAGGTGGATGAGAAAGCCCAGGAGGAAGAGAGATGAGACACAGGCAGAACTAATTCCTGGGCATGGGCAGGTGGGAAAGACAGGTGTTCCCTACAATTAAGGATTCTCTGGCTTTCTGCTTTTCACCATAACCAATAAGGTTCTGACCAGAGTAGGTGGGTGAAGGGCCCAGCTTCCCCTCTGATCTCCCCCCCCATGTGTTTCTCTCCCCTCCCATTTCTCTCTGTCTCTCTTCCTCCCTCTCCTCTGCCCCCAGGTGGTGTAGCAGGACAGGATTAGGAGACTGCCCAGAGCCAGAGCCAATCAATCTTCACTCTCATCCACTCCCAGGGGAATCAGGCCGGACCCAAAAGTGAACGAGGAAATTCCTAAAGCACAGCTTGGGGTCCCCCGTTATGACTCATGTCCAGGATGCTCAGGCCAGGTTCTGCGTCCCCAGCCTCTTCATGCTCTGGCCTCATGGGTGGGGGACAGATCCCATAGGGCGCACACACCACAAGGGTGCTTCCCTCGCAGCCACAGCCACGGGAAAGCCAGCAAGGTGCTGGCGGACCACAGGCAGCCAGGCTGCCCTTGACCTACATGCTGCCTCTCCTTGAAGGGCCGCAGCTTCAGCAGAGCCCCACGTGCTGCTGCTACAGGGGAAACCAAGGTGGTGTTTCCTGGCCCTACCCCACGGGAGAGTCCCAGGGACCCGGAGCCAGTGAGTGTGGGACAGGTGGGGGAATGAGGAGGAGGGCAGAGCCTGTGCACTCATCAGCTGCAGCGGCATCTTGGTGCCCTCTCCACCCCACACCAATGAGCAGGACAAGAATAGCTAGCACCTCCTGGACTGGGGAGGCGGGGCCTGTGACCCCCACCCTCAGCTCAGTCACTTTCAGGACTTTCTTCTTTTAGTTTTTGGCCTTTCCACCCTCCCATGGCAACTTCAAACAATTAAGTGTTAATCAGAATGGGTTGATGCATGCCCATGACTTGCCATGTTGCCAACTCTTTAAATTTTTAGCACAAGTCTCACAATATTTGGTGTTCCTCTCCAAGCCGCAGCTGCTGGAATCAGGTGGTTTTATGAGACTGAGCTTTCATTAAATAAATAAATACAAGGAAGTTTCTAGCCCTCACAATTGAAGAGAAAAGTTTGAGAATGTGAGCTAGTGCCCCCTAAAGGCTCAAACCCCAAAAGGCAATTAATAAATGCCTGGGCCCGAGGAAGGGTTGCGACGCCCCTACTGGGCAGAACTAGGCCCTGCAGGCCAAACTACCTGGAAGCAGAGGGGCGGAGCCAGGGCCAGGGAGGGAAATATAAAAGGCAGGCCCAGCAGCTCAGTTAGGTGGAAGTTGCTGCGGGAGGCAAACATGTCTTCCCAGAGGCTGCAATCTAGGCACAGGCCCTGCGGCTGTTCGGTGCAACCGCCCTGCCAACCAAAGCCTACCCGGATTGCCAGGCCCGAGTGAGTGGAGAGGGCCGCCGGGCCCGAGTGAGTGGGAGAAACCCCCTGACCTGGAGAAGCTGCCTGATGTGGAGGACCCACTGGAGTGGACTGAACTTCATGGCCTGGAGGAACCCCTTGGACCCTGTGACCTGGAGGAGCTACCCTCCACGGACGACCCTAAGGAGTTTCCGGACCTGTCGATGGTGAGGGAGTCGCAGGACGCCTGGTCGCCATCTCTGGCAGCAACCCAAAGGGACTGGGTGGGAGAAAGTAGCCCAGGGACAGTTGACTAGAAAGCGGCTGAGTGCATGGCCAGACCAGTCAGTGTGTTGCGGCTGGATCCCCCTCAGTGGCAAAACGCTTTGCCACTGCTAGGGCCCTGGGCTGGAACGCAGTGGAGTTGGGTGGTCCTGCGTCTCCCTCTCCCCTTCCCTAACTACCCCGGGAGGGCTTGGCGTCTTCTGCCAGAGGACAGCCAGCTTTGCCAGCCCCACCTGACTGTAAGGCCGGGGGGCTATAGACCACTGTTCCTGCCTCACCTGCTTGAGGGCCAGGGACTATTGACTACTTTGCCAGTCCTGCCTAGCTTGAGGGCTGGGGTCTGTAAACTGTGGATCTTTGCCTGCCCCGCCCTGCCTGAGGGCCGGAGGCACCAGACTACACACCATCCCTGCCCTGTTTGAGGGCCAGGGGCCATAGATCATTTTTACCCACCAGCCCCGCTTGAGAGCCGGGGGCTAAAGACTCCTTTGCGTGCCCCACCTTGCCTGAGGGCTGGGGGCAATAAACTGCTTGCCCACCCCGCTGGTTGAAAGGCTGGGGGTCATGGACTCCTTACTAGCCCTGCCCTATGTGAGGTCCATAGACTGCCAAGGAAGCCCACCCCACCTGGGGCTATACACTCAAGCAGGGAGCTTATTCCCCTAGACAAAGGTGCTGTGGCCTTCCTTGGAGCCTGGGCCTGAGGAAGGGTCACGACGCCCCCACCTGGACCGTGCCACCAGCCTACACCAGTTTTTATCTGGATATTTATTTGGTTTCAATTAATTCTACCCAGGATGAAAGGGATGCCTTAGTGCATGATCTGCTGTTACTTTATTAATCTGCATGGAAATCAGCAACTCACAATTGGAGGCTTTGATCTAATTGAAATAAAAGAAACAGGGCTTGACTGAGCAAGGTCATTCAGTTTAGGGCATCATCTTCACGCCTACCCAGGCAGAGGATGAGCTAGCTGAAAGTCTAACATGGCTTTTTCCTTCTCTAATTTCTACAATTTCATTTTTTTAAAACTCCCTTTTAATCATGCACAAAACAACATGTAATGACAGACAAAAAAAACCTGTGAGGTCCCAGATTGGCTCCAGAGGATGGACTAAGCAGGATTTGTCCCTACACTGGATTGGGACCTAGGATATCTGTGTCCCTTTTCCAGCTCTGCCACTGGTTTAACTGGATAATTTTGGGTAAGTCACTTCCTTAGTATGCCTCAGTTTCTTTTAAATGGGGATAATTATACTGACATGCCTTTGTAAAGCACTTTGAGCTCTATGAATGAAAATCACTAGATAAGAGCTAGGTGTGTTGTTGTTATAACTGATTTTTCCAATACTCCATCCAGTCCTGCTGTAAATAACTCACATGCTGTAACATCCACCTCTACCCTTGGAAGACTAATACAGAATGTCAGAGATCTCACCAAGAGGAGTTCTTAGCTCAGCCTTATCCTAACACTCCTTGTCATACCCTCTCAGCTCTTACTAAACAGCTCACTAGTTATCTTTCTTACACTGAGGTGGCTGGAACTGTCCATGGTCCTCAAGATGAGCATGGCGCGGAGGAGAGGGTGGAATTTGTTAGGTGTTTAACACCACTATGCCCTAAATGTGTCATCAATAGGATCTAAGGGGCTGTCAATGTGGGTTCATCTTGGAATCTTTTATTACTGCTCCTATCTTATTCTGGTTTCTTTGAACATATGCCAGAATGGTCTTGAATCTCCCAGCTTCTGCCCCATCAGACTCCCATCTACTCACCTCAGCTACTCTCTGCAAGTTTCTGCTGGCAATGATCGTCTGGCAGCCATGCCTGCAAAGAAAACCCAATGGGGACTCTGAATGCATCATATGGATCACACACAGCTCATCTAACAGTCTCAAAATCTTTACAGAGATTAATGGTCACATCCACAGTGGTTTAGCAAACCTGAAGCGGAGCTCCACCACAGGAATGCCTAGGAATTTCTCACAACAGTGCTTTCAGGGGAAGGACATAGGTTGAACTTGCTTCTGTTTTCTGTAGTGCTTGAGCACAGGGGGTTTTATCCATGGCTGCCTTTCCCTCTCCACAATGGGCATTTGCTAAGGTAAGTTGGTGCCCTCTTTCTTTCTGAAAGAGCTACTCTAGCTCAGACAGAAGTTATAGGCATGATGCAGGAATCACCAGATGAGGTTCTCTGGCCTGTTATGGAGGTCAGACTAGATCAGTGGTTCTCAACCTTTCCAGATGACCATACCCTTTCAGGAGTCTGATTTGTCTTGCGTACCCCAGGTTTCACCTCACTTAAAAATTACTTGCTTACAAAATCAGACCTAAAAATACAAAAGCGGCACAGCACACTACTGAAAAATTGCTCATTTTTAGCATAATTATAAAATAAATCAATTGGAATAAAATATTGTACTTACATTTCAACATACAGTTTATAGAGCAGTATAAAGTCATTGTCTGTATGACTGACTTTGCTAGTGCTTTTTATGTAGCCTGTTGTAGAACTCAACAAATATCTAGGTGAGTTGATGTACCCCCTGGAAGACTTCTGTGTACCTCCAGGGGTACACGTACTCCTGGTTGAGAACCACTGGACTAGATGATCAGAATGCTTCCTTCTGGCCCTAAAATCTACGATTTAGTAACAATGCATAGGGGGATTCATCATCCCAAGAAAATTACAACAAAAAAATGTTAGCAAAGAGAGCCCAGGAGGGTTCAGCAGAGGAACAAATTCAGAGTGTTCAATCCATAGCATGCTCAGGTTAAATTCAATCCAAATTAGAAGGCTATTACAAGGGTTACCAAAAATAAAAATATAATTACATAGTTATTGTGGAGAGTAACTACTCCAGAAGGCACAGAGAAGAATGGCCAGTAATGGACATTTATTAAAATTTAATTTAGCACCAACAACACATTCAGTACACAAAAGTAAAGAGATTTAAACCAGTTGGATGGTTAACATGACAAGGGAAGTCTCTCTCTGCATTTGGTACAATATAATGAGCAGGATCTGAAAGACAGGAATGGAACACAAGCATTCCTGTAATCATCCTCTCTGGACTGGCTACATGTCAAAATATACAAAGGATACAGCATAGAGGTCACAGCGTGATTTTACTTTATATTTTTAAGATAATATTTACCATGAAAATAAATAAGCACTAACTGTTTGAATCTGAAAAACTGTGCTGGAAATCACAGTAAACTGGGCTCTCTCAATAGATTTTAGCATGTACAATGCTAGCTGGGACCCAGCAGCAAAATGAAAAGTCATGAAAATAAAAGTTAGCTAGGTGTTTCCAAAGGGCAAGTTCAGGAACCAGACAAAAGCTAAACTGGAGGAAATTCTTGTTTTCTCTGGGATGGTTAAACAGCAAATGAAGGAAGCTGGAGAATAGGAAAGAGAAGAGCAAGCAGATAGGGTGGACTTGGAACAAAATTGTCATGGAAGATCACATATTCATACCTCATGAAAAGCTCCGCTACACGGAATCCAATCCCAGAGCCGCCTCCAGTGATTAATGCAACTTTGTCCCTGTTGGCAGAGGAAATAAAGTCATTCAAAGCCAAACACTTATGCATGGAATTTACCTGGACGTTTCTCTGCCTCAGTGCTGGAGGGCAGCAATTATGATCAAAGTCAAAGACATAGCAGTGACAGGAAGTGCATGCACATCAAGCTCATGGATACAACAGGTAGCCCACCCCCTGGAGCTGCTGGAATGGAGGCTGCTTTAGGAAGCAGGTCAGATACTAGCACTCACCATGTTAAATTATAGCATGCTCAGGATACTTAATCCCAGGCTCCTGAATGTCAAGGTCAGTTCAGAGATTCCTAGGTTGAATTTACTGAGGCAGTGATGTCCATCTGCTACAGCAATCTGTCTGCAGAAACCCTTCCATAGAAGGAGCAAGTCTCAAGAACCATCACTGATGGCATTGACAATACTTTTAAATCCACCAGTGGGGTGGTTAATCCAAATCCCAGAGACTGAATAACATTAACAATCTGAATCTATACATGCTAAAAGAATAGTAAATAAATCTCATACTTCAAAGTATGAGCTGACCACCACATGGGGCAGAGGGACCATCCCTTCCCACATAACCAGCACCGCACAATAGACTAGATATTTTTAGTTATGTGAGTAGAGGGGTCAAATGTCTCTGAAGCTTAAATTTAGATAATTATAACTGGGCAACAGAAACCCATAGTGCATAAACCGCCCTATGATGGAAGTGTCGTCTGGTGGATAGAGCACTGGAGTGGGATTCAGGAGAGCTGGATTATATCCTGGCTTTGCCAGTAGCCAGCTGAGTCACTTTGGGTGAGTCACCTCACTCCCCTGTGTCTCAGTTTCCCCATCTGTAAAATGGGGATAATTATATTGACCTCCTTTGTAAAGAGCTTGGCAATCTACTGATGAAAAGCACTATTTATTATCACATGTAAGAGATCATGTGCACTCGTGCTGTACAAATAAATAAGAACCTGTTGGCCATTGCCAGAAACACAGCACTAGATTTGATGGACCAGTGGCCAAATCTGGTATAACAAATCCCACATTCCTAAATAGTGAGACAATTCCTCTGAGGGGCCCATAAAAAAAGCCATTAACTCATCCCAGAAAACACCCTCCCCCACTTTTCAGACTGGGTGACCAGTGATGATGAAAGGAATAATGTACACTCTGGACAGGACAGGATCAAAAAGCAGATAAACAGGAGACAGCACAGGTCATCTGCCTGAGTGACCAGCTACGTTGCCCCCCTGTGCACTTACTTGAGAATATCTGGGCTGTAGAGGTAGGAATAGTCCTGCAGACAGTCATCTGTGTCTACGTCAGGCGGTGGCTGGCAAGCAGAGCCGGGCTGGGACATGGCTTCCTCTGCACTGCAAGGGAAGGAGACAGCCTCAGTCACAAGCCAGGCTCTGTAGCACTGAGGCGAGCGCACGGGGGCCTGTTCTGCCACGCAACTCCTAGAAGGACCCACGCCCCGCCCAGGGTCGGCTCACTCCCAGCCTCACCCAGCCCCCTGGGTCAGCGCTCGCCAGCCTGCCCCATGCGATGTGAGGGGTGCTGGAGTGAGCACGCTGCAAGCCCCCTAACAGGGCGGCCCGGCTGCCAAAGGCTCCTCCGTGCCTGCGCATAGTGCAGCCTCGAGTCGGGGGCTGGGGAGCCGCACGGCGCACCCCCACCCACGGCACAGAAGGGGCTCCTTTGGGCGAGGCCCCCAGCAAGGTGCTCCCCGCCATGCAGCACCAGAGGGCCTGCTCGCGTCGCGCCCCCCTACAGCTCCTACCAAACTGAGCCGCACGCCGAGACCGAAAGTTCAGGAGCTGCGGAGCGCTCTCTCTCCTCGAGCGCACCACGCCTGCGCACCGACTGGGGCGGGGCACGCCGGGATTTGTAGTCGTTCCAGGTTTTCTGGCACATGCGCAGTGCTTGAGCGGATGAGGGTGGCTGTGATGCTGTGGGGCTGAGGCTTCCACCCCTGCTCTGAGGTGGCCAGAGCTCTCCCCCCTAAGAGCTGTGCCGAGAGGGAGCAGGGCACAGTCCCTCAGCTACACATGCCCCATACTGCTGTAGTCTTGATGCCCTTCCCCATCAAAGGGGATTTTACCCTCCGCAGAAACTCTCCGATGGCAGCCTGACAAATAATGAGAGTCTATGCAGGGCTAGGCTTTGGGGGCAGTAGGAGGGCACTGGATGACCCATCTAGAGGTGGGTCGTGTGACTCCTCTATGAACTCATCTTGATGCCCTCTCCCCATCGGAAGGGCTTTCACCCCCAGCAGAAAATCTCTGAGGTTAGACTGACACATAATGAGAGTCTATAGGGGGACTATTCTCCAGTGAGTAGTAGGGGGGCACTGGATGACCCATGTGGAACAGGGACGTGTGACCCCTCTATGAACTCGTCTCTATGCCCTCTTCCCATTGGAAGGGATTTTACCTCCACAGAAAGTTTCCGAGAGCAGACTGACATATAATGAGACTCTAGAGGGGCTAGGCTTCAGATGGTAGTAGAGGGGCACATGATGACCCATCCAGAAGTGGGTCATGTGACCCCTCTATGAACTTATCTTGATGCCCTCTCCTGATTGCAAGGGGTTTCACACGCCGCAGAATATCTGCAATGACAGACTATAACATAATGAGGGACTAGGGGGACTAGGCTTCAGGGAGTAGCTGGGGGGGCACTGGATCACCCATCTGTAAGTGGATTGTGTGAACCCCTCTATGAACTCATCTCAATGCCCTCTCCCCGTCAGAAGGGATTTTTACCTGCCACAAAAACTCTCTGAGGGCAGACTGACACATAATGAGAATCTATGGGGGGCTAGGCTTCAGGGAGTAGTAGGGGGGCACATGATGAGCCCTCTGGAAGTGTGTCATGTGACCCCTCTATAAACTCCTCTTGATGCCCTCTCCTCATCAGAAAGGTTAATTAAGTCTTTTACGGCAATAGTCTATTAAGTATATTATTCATAAAATAAAGTCTATTAAATATGTAAATTAATTCTATTCAGCTTATGTTAAGTCTATTAATTAAGTCTATTAAGATGATTTTAAGTAGATTAATTCTACTAAGTCTATTACTAAAGTATTAATTAATTGTATTAAGCAGCTATTATGTAGAGTAAGTCTATTAATTCTTAGGTTTATTTATGTCTGTTCAGCACATTAATTAGATTACGTTTATTATTAATTCTATTTTCTATTAATTGTCTATTAATTAATTGTATTAAGCTGATATTAAGTAGATTGTATATTGTCCATAATTAATGCTATTAAGTCTATTAATTAATTATATTAAGCCAATACTAAATAGATTAAGTCTATTAAGTCTGTTAATTCTTTTAAATTTTTTGTTAATTCTATAAGGCTAGTAATGAAGTCAATTAATAAAGTCTATTAAGCCGATATTATTCTGATTCTTTAACCGGTACCAGGACTATGTTTTTTGTTAATATATAAATTCTTCCGCTGACGTTTGGGTCATCTTTTCTATTGAAAAAGTGTATCTGTTGCACCGATTTTAAGATCACAATTTTACCAAGAAAGTCAATTTTTTCAGCGATTTTCGTGGTATGGTTTCGATCGAAAAAGTCGATATTAATATTACATTTCTAATCTAAGAACTCTATAATTTCAGCAATTATGTTGCTCCCTTTTCTACTAATAATGTCAAATGTTCACTATTTATTATGGTAAAGTTTTCTTTCACTGATATTGATATTGATTTTGATATTGATATTGATATTGATATTTCTTTCACTGATATTGATTCTTCATGTTAAGTTATTGATGTTGATATTGATATTGATATTGATATTGACACATGATATTGATATTGATATTGATATTTCTTTCACTGATATTGATTCTTCATGTTAAGTTGGTGGACGACTTGAGTAGGGGCTCCAGGGCTCCGGGGACTCTACTGCTGCCACAGCTCCTGCCCTCCTGCCCGGGGGGGATGCACCCTCGGCTGGTAAGAAGGGCCAGGGGGGAAAAAAGAAGAGCAAGGGCCCTGCCCGGAAGACAACGCCTCCCATGGCAGGGCCCCCTCCCTTTCTACCCTCTCCTGCTGTCCCTTCCACTAGCTTTGGGGGGCAACGCCACTCCCAGGACATACGCCCAGGTGGCTGCAGATCCCCCACTCACCGCCTCATCACCTGCCCTGACCACCACCTCTGGCACTATCACTGGGGGCCAGAGCCCCTTTCCCACCTTCACCAGGAAGCACGGGGTCCGTTGCCTCCTGGTGCCTGCCTCATCCCACGTGGAGACCTCACGGTTCACGGCCGTGATGGTGGCCTCAAAGATGTATGGGAAAGTGGTCTTCTTCCTGGCATCTGAGGACGCTGCTCAGGAAGCAGTGGAGATGGGTCTGGCGGTGGGGGGCATCCACATCCCTGTGGACCCCCGGAGGACCTGGGCGTTTGGGTGGTTCTCACCTCTGTCCCGCCTTTCCTCCCCAACGCCGCCCTTCTGCCTCTCCTCTCCACACTGGGGAAGCCCCTCTCCACCATCAGCCTGCTTCCTCTCTGCTGTAAGGACCCCGCCTTCCGCCATGTCCTCTCATTCCGCTGGCAGGTGCAACTGCAGCTGCTGTTGGCAGCATGTGGCGAAGAGGCGCTCGAGGGGTTGTTTCTGGTGCCCCATCAAGGGGCCCAGTACCGGATCCATTATTCCATGGGGGAGGCCCAGTGCTTCCTCTGCCAGGCAACGGGGCACGTCCAGAGGGACTGCTTTCTGGCCTGGCAAGGAGGGAGGCCGGGAACCCTGGAACCAGGAGGGCCAGGCCAGCAGCGGCGACCCTAGCCATCTGGTCCCTGTGGCTGCCCCTCCTCCTCCACTGCGGGACGTCACCTCCTGCGGAGGAGAGCGAGCCAGGGCTGCCACTGTCAGGCATGGCGGGGGCTTGCTCCAGGGAGAGGCCTCTCCTTCCCCCGCTGTCCTGTCCCCACTTTCCTGAGCCCCAACCCCTGAACTCTTGCCCCCTGGTCCTGCCCCCCGCTGCCCGGCCCTCCACCTCAGAGGGCTGGGAGCTTGTGCATGGCAAGCACAAGGCAGGAGCTCAGCACTCCCTCCCTCTCGCTACCAAGGGGGAAGAGAGCCCCTGCAAACCAAGAAGGGGGCTGTTGGAGCCAGGCGTTCCACTGCACCCCCTGCCGGGGCCCACGGGTGGCACCGGCCAAGGAAGCTATGGTGGCAGAGGTGGGCCACACCATCTCCCTCCTGGAGTCCCTTCTCGGGGAGTCCCAGGCTGGAAGCACCCCCAGCCCCTTGTCATCTGAACTTCCCCCTGGTGCAGAAGCTACTGCTTCCTCGGCTACCACCGGGGAGGACTTCATGTCCGTGAGGCTGGATGCCACGTCCTGTGACCCTGAGCGAGGCAGGGAGGAAGATACTGTGTCCGCGTGGCTGGCTCCCACTTCCTGAGATCCGGAGCGAAGGAGGAAGGGAGATGCGGCCAACTGCCTCATCCCGTGATCCTGAGCGATGCAGAGAGGCCGATCTGGTGACCGCGAGGCCGGCTGCCATGACCCATGAGCCCAAGCAAGGCAGGGAGGCTGATCCGCTGTCCGCAAGGCCAGCTGCCTCAAGCGAGGCAGGGAGGCCGATCTGTTGTCGGTGTGGCCAGCTCCCACATCCCGTGGCCGCAAACGAGGTAGGGAGGCCGATCCGATGTCTGCGAGGCAAGCTGCTACGTCAGGTTACCCTGAGCGATGCAGGGCAAAAGATACTGTGTCTGTGAGGTCAGCTGCTACGTCCCGCGACCTCTACCGACGCAGGGAGGAAGATACTGTGTCCGTGAGGCTGGATGCCACGTCCTGTGACCCCGAGTGAGGCAGGGAGGAAGATACTGTGTCCGCGTGGCTGGCTCCCACTTCCTGAGATCCGGAGCGAAGGAGGAAGGCAAGTACGGTGTCTGCGAGGCCAGCTTCTACGTCCCATGACCACGAGGAATGTAGGGAGGCCGATCCGGTGTCTGCCAGGCTGGCTGCACATCCTCTGGTCCCGAGCCATGCAGGGAGTCTGATCCAGTGTCCGCAAGGACGACTGCCACGTTCTGTGACTCCAAGCGAGGTAGGTAGGAAGATACGGTGATCATGAGGTCGATTGCAACTTCCCGTGACCCTGAGCGAGATAGAGAGAAAGATACGGTGTCCGCGAGGCCAACTGCCACTTCCCGTGATCTCTAGCGATTCAGGGAGGCAGGTACGGTGTCCATAAATCCGGCTACGTCGTTCTGTGACCCCGAGCAAGGCAGGGAAGCCGATCCGGCAGTCGCGATGCCGGCTGCAACGTCTGGAGGCCGATCCAGTGTCCGTGAGGCCAGTTGCCTTGTCCAGTGAGCCCAAGGGAGGCAGGGAGAAAGATACGCTGTCCGCGAGTCAGGCTACGCTGTCCTCTGACCCCAAGCGAGCTAGGGAGAAAGGTACAGTGTCTGTGAGGCCGGCCGCCATGTCCCATGATGCTGAGTGTGGCAGAGAGGCCGATCTGGCATTCACGAGGCCAGCTGCTACGTCCTGTGGCCCCAAGCGAGGCAGGAAGCCCAAGCCGGTGTCCGCGAGGCCGGTTGCCACTTCCCGTCACCCTGAGCGAGATAGGGAGAAAGCTACGGTGTCCGCGAAGCCAACGGCCACTTCCCGTGATCTCTAGCGATGCAGGGAGGCAGATACTGTGTCCATGTCCCATGATGCTGAGTGTGGCAGAGAGGCCGATCTGGCGTCCACTAGGCCAGCTGCTACGGCCTGTGCTCCCAAGCGAGGCAGGAAACCCAAGCCGGTGTCCGAGAGGCCGGCTACCATGTCCCTTGGTCCCGAGCGAAGCAGGGAGAAAGATTCGGCATCCGCGAGGCTGGCTGCCACTTCCCGTCACCCTGAGAGAGATAGGGAGAAAGATATGATCTCCTCGATGCCGGCTGCCAAGTATCATGACCCCGAGCGACGCAGGGAGGAAGATACTGTGTCTGTGAGGATGGTTGCCATGTCCCGTGACCCCAAGCGAGACAGGGAAGCAGACCCGGTGTCCGCGAGGCAGGCTGCCAAGTCCTGTGACCCCGAGCGAAGCAGGGATTCCGATCCGGTGTCCGCGAGGCTGGTTGCCACTTCCCGTCACCCTGAGCGAGATAAGGAGAAAGATACGGTGTTCACGAGGCCGGCCGTCACGTTTCGTGGCCCTGATCGAGGCAGAGAGGCAAATTCGGGGCGCGAGGCCGGCTGCCTCATCCCTTGGTCCCGAGCGAAGCAGGGAGAAAGATTCGGCATCTGCGAGGCCGGTTGCCACTTCCCGTCACCCTGAGCGAGATAGGGAGAAAGATACGGTGTCCGCGAAGCCAACTGCCACTTCCCGTGATCTCTAGCGATGCACGGAGGCAGATACTGTGTTCGTGAGGCCGCCTGCCACGTCCCGTGGCCCCAATCGAGGCAGAGAGGCCGATCTGGTGACCGCGAGGCCGGCTGCCTTGACCCATGAGCCCAAGCAAGGCAGGGAGGCCGATCTGTTGTCAGCATGGCCAGCTCCCACATCCCATGGCCGCAAACGAGGTAGGGAGGCCGATCTGATGTCTGTGAAGCCAGCTGCCACGTCCTGTGACCCCGAGCGAGGCAGGGAGGAAGATTCATGAGGTCGATTGCCACTTCCCATGACCCTGAGCGAGAGAGGGATAAAGATTCGGCAACCGCGAGGCTGGCTGCCACTTCCCGTCACCCTGAGAGAGACAGGGAGAAAGATATGATCTCCTCGATGCCAGATGCCACGTATCATGACCCCGAGCGACGCAGGGAGAAAGATACTGTGTCTGTGAGGATGGTTGACATGTCCCGTGACCCCAAGCGAGACAGGGAAGCAGATCCGGTGTCCGCGAGGCAGGCTGCCACGTCATATGACCCTGACCAAAAAAGGGATTCCGATCCGCTGTCCGCAAGGCCGGCTGCCTCACGCGAGGTAGGGAGGCCGATCTGTTGTCGGTGTGGCCAGCTCCCACATCCCTTAAACCGAGACCCAAACCCTTCCCCTGCAAACCCCGGGGACCCAGAGCCGAACCCTACCCCCGCAAACCCGGGTACCCAGACCCGAACCCTTCCCCTGCCAACTCCGGGGACCCAGAGCCGAACCCTACCCCCGCAAACCCGGGTACCCAGACCCAAACCCTACCCCTGCAAACCACGGGGACCCAGAACCAAACCCTAACCCTGCAAACCCCGGGGACCTAGACCCAAACCCTCAACCTGCAAACCACGGGGACCCAGACCCAAACCCCACCCCTGCAAGCCCCTGGGACTCAGACCCAAACCCTATCCCTTCAAACCCCGGGGACCCAGACCCAAGTCCTACCCCTGCAAAACCCCAGGGACCCAGACCCAAGGCCTATCCGTGCAAACCCTGGGGACCGAGACCCAAGCCCTATCCCTGCAAACCCCGGGGACCTTGACCCATGCCCTACCCCTTCAAACCCCGGGGACCCAGACCCATACCCTGCGAACCCCGGGTACCCAGTCCCAAACCCTAACCCTGCAAACCCCGGGGACCCAGACCCAAACACACCCCTGCAAACGCCGGGGACCCAGACCCAAACCCTAACCCTGCAAACCCCGGGGACAAAGACCTAAACCGTACCACTGCAAACCCCGGGGACCTTGACCCATGCCCTACCCCTTCAAACCCCGGGGACCCAGACCCATACCCTGCGAACCCCGGGGACCCAGACCCAAACCCTACCACTTCAAACCCCGGGTACCCAGTCCCAAACCCTAACCCTGCAAACCCCGGGGACCCAGACCCAAACCACACCCCTGCAAACGCCGGGGACCCAGACCCAAACCCTAACCCTGCAAACCCCTTAAACTGAGACCCAAACCCTATCCCTGCAAACCCGCGGACCCAGAGCCATACCCTACCCCTGCAAACCACTTAAACCGAGACCCAAACCCTTCCCCTGCAAACCCCGGGGACCCAGAGCCGAACTCTACCCCCGCAAACCCGGGTTCCCAGACGCAAACCCTACCCTTGCAAACCCCGGGGACCCAGACCCAAACCCTAACCCTGCAAACCCAGGGGACCAAGACCTAAACCGTACCACTGCAAACCACGGGGAACCAGACCCAAACCCTACCCCCTCAAACCCCGGGGACCTTGACCCCTGCCCTACCCCTTCAAACCCCGGGGACCCAGACCCATACCCTGCGAACCCCGGGGACCCAGACCCAAACACACCCCTGCAAACGCCGGGGACCCAGACCCAAACCACACCCCTGGAAACCCCGGGGACCCAGACCCAAACACACCCCTGCAAACGCCGGGGACCCAGACCCAAACCCTAACCCTGCAAACCCCGGGGACCCAGACCCAAACACACCCCTGCAAACGCCGGGGACCCAGACCCAAACCCTAACCCTGCAAACCCCGGGGACCAAGACCTAAACTGTACCACTGTAAACCCCGGGGAACCAGACCCAAACCCTACCCCTTCAAACTCCGGGGACCTTGACCCATGCCCTACCACTTCAAACCCCGGGGACCCAGACCCAAACCACACCCCAGCAAACCCCGGGGACCCAGACCCAAACCCTAAACCTGCAAACCCAGGGGACCCAGACCCAAACCCTAACCCTGCAAACCCCGGGGACCAAGACCTAAACCGTACCACTGTAAACCCCGGGGAACCAGACCCAAACCCTACCCCTTCAAACCCCGGGGACCTTGACCCATGCCCTACCCCTTCAAACCCCGTGGACCCAGACACATACCCTGCGAACCCCGGGTACCCAGACCCAAAGCCTACCACTTCAAACCCCGGGGACCCAGACCCAAACCCTAACCCTGCAAGCCCTGGTGACCGAGACCCAAACTCTACCCCTGCAAACCCCTTAAACTGAGACCCAAACCCTGTCCCTGCAAACCCGCGGACCCAGAGCCATACCCTAACCCTGCAAACACCTTAAACCGAGACCCAAACCCTTCCCCTGCAAACCCCGGGGACGCAGATCCGAACTCTGCCCCCGCAAACCCGGGTTCCCAGACCCAAACCCTACCCTTGCAAACCCCGGGGACCCAGACCCAAACTCTACCCCTGCAAACCCCTTAAACTGAGACCCAAACCCTGTCCCTGCAAACCCCGGGGACCCAGACCCAAACCCTAACCCTGCAAACCCAGGGGACCCAGACCTAAGTACTACCCCTGGAAACCCCGGGGACCCAGACCCAAACCCTAACCCTGCAAACACCGGGGACCCAGACCCAAACTCTACCCCTGCAAGCCCCGGGGACCGAGACCCAAACTCTACCCCTGCTAACCCCGGGAACCGAGACCCAAATCCTACCCCTACAAACCCGGGGGACACAGACCCAAACCCTACCCCTGCCAACTCCCGGGGACCCAGAGACATACCCTACCCCTGCAAACCCCTTAAACCGAGACCCAAACCCTTCCCCTTCAAACCCCGGGGACCCAGAGCCGAACCCTACCGCCGCAAACCCGGGTACCCAGACCCAAACCCTACCCCTGCAAACCCTGGGGACCCAGAACCAAACCCTAACCCTGCAAACCCCGGGGACCTAAACCCAAACCCTAACCCTGCAAGCTCTGGGGACCCAGATCCAAACCCTAACTCTTCCATCCCCGGGGACCGAGACCCAACCCCTAAGCCTGCAAACCCCGGGGTACCAGACCCAACCCCTAAGGCTGCAAACGCCGGTGACCCAGACCCAACCCCTAAGCCTGCAAACCCCGGGGAACCAGACCCAACCCCTAACCCTGCAAACCCCGGGGACCCAGACCCAACCCCTAACCTTGCAAACCCCAGGGACCCAGACCCAACCCCTAACCCTGCAAACCCCGGGGAACCAGACCCAACCCCGAAGCCTGCAAACCCCGGGGACGCAGACGCAACCCCGAAGCCTGTAAACCCTGGGGAACCAGACCCAAACCCGCACCCTGCAAACCCCGGGGACCCAGACCCAACCCCTAACCTTGCAAACCCCAGGGACCCAGACCCAACCCCTAAACCTGCAAACCCCGGGGACCCAGACACAACCCCAAAGCCTGCAAACCCCGGGGACCCAGACCCAACCCCTAACCCTGCAAACCCCGGGGTCCCAGACCCAAACCCTAACCCTGCAAACACCGGGGACCGAGACCTAAACCGTAACACTGCAAACCCCGGGGACCCAGACCCAAGCCCTACCTCTGCAAAACCCTGGGGACCCAGACTAAAGCCCTACCCCTTCAAACGCCGGGGACCTTGACCCATGACCTACCCCTTCAAACCCCTGGGACCCAGACCCAAACCCTGCAAACCCCGGGGACCCAGACCCAAACCCTACCACTGCAAACCCCGGTGGCCGAGACCTAAACCGTAACACTGCAAACCCCGGGGAACCAGACCCAAACCCTAACACTGCAAAACCCGGCGACCCAGACACAAACCCTACCCGAGCAAACCCCTGGGACCCAGACCCAAACCCTTCCCCTGCAAACCACGGGGACCCAGAGCCAAACCCTAACCCTGCAAACCCGGAGACACACACCCAAACCCTACCACTTCAAACCCCGGGTACCCAGTCCCAAACCCTAACCCTGCAAACCCAGGGACCCAGACCCAAACCCTAACCGTGTAAACCCCGGGGATCGAGACCTAAACCGTACCACTGCAAACCCCGGGGAACCAGATGCAAACCCTACCCCAGCAAACTCCGGGGACCCAGACACAAACCCTAACCCTGCAAACCCCGGGGACCCAGACCCAAACTCTAGCCCTGCAAGCCCCGGGGACCCAGACCCAAACTCTACCCCTGCAAACCCCTTAAACTGAGACCCAAACCCTGTCCCTGCAAACCCCGGGAACCCAGAGCCACACGCTACCCCTACAAACCCCTTAAACCGAGACCCAAACCCTTCCCCTGCAAACCCCGGGGACGCAGAGCCGAACTCTACCCCCGCAAACCTGGGTTCCCAGACCCAAACCCTACCCTTGCAAACCCCGGGGACCCAGACCCAAACCCTAACCCTGCAAACCCAGGGGACCCAGACCTAAGTACTACCCCTGGAAACCCCGGGGACCCAGACCCAAACCCTAACCCTGCAAACACCGGGGACCCAGAACCAAACTCTACCCCTGCAAGCCCAGGGGACCGAGACCCAAACTCTACCCCTGCTAACTCCCGGGGACCCAGAGCCATACCCTACCCCTGCAAACCCCTTAAACCGAGACCCAAACCCTTCCCCTTCAAACCCCGGGGACCCAGAGCCGAACCCTAACTCTTCCATCACCGGGGACCGAGACCCAAACCCTTCCCCTTCAAACCCCGGGGACCCAGAGCCGAACCCTACCGCCGCAAACCCAGGTACCCAGACCCAAACCCTACCCCTGCAAACCCTGGGGACCCAGAACCAAACCCTAACCCTGCAAACCCCGGGGAACCAGACCCAACCCCTAACCCTGCAAACCCCAGGGACCCAGACCCAACCCCTAACCCTGCAAACCCCGGGGACCCAGACCCAACCCCGAAGCCTGCAAACCCCGGGGACCCAGACCCAACCACGAAGCCTGCAAACCCCGGGGACCCAGACGCAACCCCGAAGCCTGTAAACCCTGGGGAACCAGACCCAAACCCGCACCCTGCAAACCCCGGGGACCCAGACCCAACCCCAAACCTTGCAAACCCCAGGGACCCAGACCCAACCCCTAAACCTGCAAACCCCGGGGACCCAGACCCAACCCCGAAGCCTGCAAACCCCGGGGACCGAGACCCAACCCCTAACCCTGCAAACCCCGGGGTCCCAGACCAAACCCCAAAGCCTGCAAACCGCGGGGACCCAGACCCAACCCTGAAGTCTGCAGACCCCATGGACCCAGACCCAAACCCTACCTCTGGAAACCCCGGGGAACCGGACCCAAACCCTAACCCTGCAAAGCCCAGGGACCCAGACCCAACCCCTAACCCTGCAAACCCCGGGGACCCAGACCCAACCCCGAAGCCTGCAAACCCCGGGGACCCAGACCCAACCCCGAAGCCTGCAAACCCCGGGGACCCAGACGCAACCCGGAAGCCTGTAAACCCTGGGGAACCAGACCCAAACCCGCACCCTGCAAACCCCGGGGACCCAGACCCAAACCCTAACCTTGCAAACCCCAGGGACCCAGACCCAACCCCTAAACCTGCAAACCCCGGGGACCCAGACCCAACCCCGAAGCCTGCAAACCCCGGGGACCCAGACCCAACCCCTAACCCTGCAAACCCCGGGGACCCAGACCCAAACCCTACCACTGCAAACCCCGGTGGCCGAGACCTAAACCGTAACACTGCAAACCCCGGGGAACCAGACCCAAACCCTAACACTGCAAAACCCGGCGACCCAGACCCAAACCCTACCCGAGCAAACCCCTGGGACCCAGACCCAAACCCTTCCCCTGCAAACCACGGGGACCCAGAGCCAAACCCTAACCCTGCAAACCCGGAGACACACACCCAAACCCTACCACTTCAAACCCCGGGTACCCAGTCCCAAACCCTAACCCTGCAAACCCCGGAGACCCAGACCCAAACCACACCCCTGAAAACGCCCGGGACCCAGACCCAAACCCTAACCGTGTAAACCCCGGGGATCGAGACCTAAACCGTACCACTGCAAACCCCGGGGAACAAGATGCAAACCCTACCCCAGCAAACTCCGGGGACCCAGACACAAACCCTAACCCTGCAAACCCCGGGGACCCAGACCCAAACTCTAGCCCTGCAAGCCCCGGGGACCCAGACCCAAACTCTACCTCTGCAAACCCCTTAAACTGAGACCCAAACCCTGTCCCTGCAAACCCCGGGAACCCAGAGCCACACGCTACCCCTGCAAACCCCTTAAACCGAGACCCAAACCCTTCCCCTGCAAACCCCGGGGACGCAGAGCCGAACTCTACCCCCGCAAACCTGGGTTCCCAGACCCAAACCCTACCCTTGCAAACCCCGGGGACCCAGACCCAAACCCTAACCCTGCAAACCCAGGGGACCCAGACCTAAGTACTACCCCTGGAAACCCCGGGGACCCAGACCCAAACCCTAACCCTGCAAACACCGGGGACCCAGAACCAAACTCTACCCCTGCAAGCCCAGGGGACCGAGACCCAAACTCTACCCCTGCTAACTCCCGGGGACCCAGAGCCATACCCTACCCCTGCAAACCCCTTAAACCGAGACCCAAACCCTTCGCCTTCAAACCCCGGGGACCAGGGCCGAACCCTACCGCCGCAAACACGGGTACCCAGACCCAAACCCTACCCCTGCAAACCCCGGGGATCGAGACCTAAACCGTACCACTGCAAACCCCGGGGAACCAGATGCAAACCCTACCACAGCAAACTCCGGGGACCCAAACACAAACCCTAACCCTGCAAACCCCGGGGACCCAGACCCAAACTCTAGCCCTGCAAGCCCCGGGGACCCAGACCCAAACTCTACCCCTGCAAACCCCTTAAACCGAGACCCAAACCCTTCCCCTGCAAACCCCGGGGACGCAGAGCCGAACTCTACCCCCGCAAACCCGGGTTCCCAGACCCAAACCCTACCCTTGCAAACCCTGGGGACCCAGACCCAAACCATAACCCTGCAAACCCAGGGGACCCAGACCTAAGTACTACCCCTGGAAACCCCGGGGACCCAGACCCAAACCCTAAACCTGCAAACACCGGGGACCCAGAACCAAACTCTTCCCCTGCAAGCCCCGGGGACCGAGACCCAAACCCTACCCCTGCCAACTACCGGGGACCCAGAGCCATACCCTACCCCTGCAAACCCCTTAAACCGAGACCCAAACCCTTCCCCTTCAAACCCCGGGGACCCAGAGCCGAACCCTACCGCCGCAAACCCGGGTACCCAGACCCAAACCCTACCCCTGCAAACCCTGGGGACCCAGAACCAAACCCTAACCCTGCAAACCCCGGGGACCTAAACCCAAACCCTAACCCTGCAAACCCCGGGGACCTAAACCCAAACCCTAACCCTGCAAGCTCTGGGGACCCAGATCCAAACCCTAACTCTTCCATCCCCGGGGACCGAGACCCAACCCCTAAGCCTGCAAACCCCGGGGTACCAGACCCAACCCCTAAGGCTGCAAACCCCAGGGACCCAGACCCAACCCCTAAGCCTGCAAACCCCGGGGAACCAGAGCCAACCCCTAACACTGCAAACCCCAGGGACCCAGACCCAACCCCTAACCCTGCAAACCGCGGGGACCCAGACCCAACCCCTAAGCCTGCAAACCCGGGGGAACCAGACTCAACTCCTAAGCCTGCAAACCCCGGGGACCCAGACCCAACCCCTAACCCTGCAAACCCCGGGGTCCCAGACCCAAACCCTAACCCTGCAAACCCCGGGGACCGAGACCTAAACCGTAACACTGCAAACCCCGGGGACCGAGACCTAAACCGTAACACTGCAAACCCCGGGGACACAGACCCAAACCCTACCCCTTCAAACCCCGGGGACCCAGACCCAAGCCCTACCCCTTCAAACCCCGGGGACCCAGACCCAAACCCTGCAAAACCCGGGGACCCAGACCCAAACCCTGCAAAACCCGGGGACCCAGACCCAAACCCTACCCCTTCAAACCCCGGGGACCTAAACCCAAACCCTAACCCTGCAAGCTCTGGGGACCCAGATCCAAACCCTAACTCTTCCATCCCCGGGGACCGAGACCCAACCCCTAAGCCTGCAAACCCCGGGGTACCAGACCCAACCCCTAAGGCTGCAAACGCCGGTGACCCAGACCCAACCCCTAAGCCTGCAAACCCCGGGGAACCAGAGCCAACCCCTAACACTGCAAACCCCAGGGACCCAGACCCAACCCCTAACCCTGCAAACCGCGGGGACCCAGACCCAACCCCGAAGCCTGCAAACCCCGGGGACCCAGACCCAACCCCGAAGCCTGCAAACCCCAGGGACCCAGACCCAACCCCTAACCCTGCAAACCCTGGGGACCCAGACCCAACCCCGAAGCCTGCAAACCCCGGGGACCCAGACCCAACACCGAAGCCTGCAAACCCCGGGGACCCAGACCCAACCCCGAAGCCTGCAAACCCCAGGGACCCAGACCCAACCCCTAACCCTGCAAACCCTGGGGACCCAGACCCAACCCCGAAGCCTGCAAACCCCGGGGACCCAGACCCAACCCCGAAGCCTGCAAACCCCGGGGACCCAGACGCAACCCAAACCCTACCTCTGGAAACCCAGAAGACCCGGACCCAAACCCCACCCCTTCATACCCCTGGGACCCAGACCCAACCCCTAACCCTCCAACCCCCCAGGACCAAGACCCAACCCCAAACCCTGCAAACTCTGGGGAGCAAGACCCAACCACTATCCCTCCAAGCCCCGGGGACCCACACCCAACCCCTAACCCTGCAAACCGCGGGGACCCAGACCCAACCCCGAAGCCTGCAAACCCCGGGGACCCAGACCCAACCCCGAAGCCTGCAAACCCCAGGGACCCAGACCCAACCCCTAACCCTGCAAACCCTGGGGACCCAGACCCAACCCCGAAGCCTGCAAACCCCGGGGACCCAGACCCAACCCCGAAGCCTGCAAACCCCGGGGACCCAGACCCAACCCCGAAGCCTGCAAACCCCAGGGACCCAGACCCAACCCCTAACCCTGCAAACCCTGGGGACCCAGACCCAACCCCGAAGCCTGCAAACCCCGGGGACCCAGACCCAACCCCGAAGCCTGCAAACCCCGGGGACCCAGACGCAACCCAAACCCTACCTCTGGAAACCCAGAAGACCCGGACCCAAACCCCACCCCTTCATACCCCTGGGACCCAGACCCAACCCCTAACCCTCCAAGCCCCGAGGACTTAGACCCAACCCCTAACCCTCCAAGCCCCGAGGACCTAGACCCAACCCCTAACCCTGCAAACTCTGGGGAGCAAGACCCAACCACTATCCCTCCAAGCCCCGAGGACCCACACCCAACCCCTAACCCTTCAAACCCTGAAGACCGGACCCAACCCCGAAGCCTGCAAACCCCGGGGACCCAGACCCAACCCCGAAGCCTGCAAACCCCAGGGACCCAGACCCAACCCCTAACCCTGCAAACCCTGGGGACCCAGACCCAACCCCGAAGCCTGCAAACCCCGGGGACCCAGACCCAACCCCGAAGCCTGCAAACCCCGGGGACCCAGACCCAACCCCGAAGCCTGCAAACCCCAGGGACCCAGACCCAACCCCTAACCCTGCAAACCCTGGGGACCCAGACCCAACCCCGAAGCCTGCAAACCCCGGGGACCCAGACCCAACCCCGAAGCCTGCAAACCCCGGGGACCCAGACCCAACCCCGAAGCCTGCAAACCCCAGGGACCCAGACCCAACCCCTAACCCTGCAAACCCTGGGGACCCAGACCCAACCCCGAAGCCTGCAAACCCCGGGGACCCAGACCCAACCCCGAAGCCTGCAAACCCCGGGGACCCAGACGCAACCCAAACCCTACCTCTGGAAACCCAGAAGACCCGGACCCAAACCCCACCCCTTCATACCCCTGGGACCCAGACCCAACCCCTAACCCTCCAAGCCCCGAGGACTTAGACCCAACCCCTAACCCTCCAAGCCCCGAGGACCTAGACCCAACCCCTAACCCTGCAAACTCTGGGGAGCAAGACCCAACCACTATCCCTCCAAGCCCCGGGGACCCAGACCCAACCCCTAACCCTGCAAACCGCGGGGACCCAGACCCAACCCCGAAGCCTGCAAACCCCGGGGACCCAGACACAACCCCGAAGCCTGCAAACCCCAGGGACCCAGACCCAACCCCTAACCCTGCAAACCCTGGGGACCCAGACCCAACCCCGAAGCCTGCAAACCCCGGGGACCCAGACCCAACCCCGAAGCCTGCAAACCCCGGGGACCCAGACCCAACCCCGAAGCCTGCAAACCCCAGGGACCCAGACCCAACCCCTAACCCTGCAAACCCTGGGGACCCAGACCCAACCCGAAGCCTGCAAACCCCGGGGACCCAGACCCAAACCCGAAGCCTGCAAACCCCGGGGACCCAGACGCAACCCAAACCCTACCTCTGGAAACCCAGAAGACCCGGACCCAAACCCCACCCCTTCATACCCCGGGGACCCAGACCAAACCCCTAACCTGGAAAGTCCCGAGGACCTAGACCCAACCCCTAACCCTCCAAGCCCCGAGGACCTAGACCCAACCCCTAACCCTGCAAACTCTGGGGAGCAAGACCCAACCACTATCCCTCCAAGCCCCGGGGACCCACACCCAACCCCTAACCCTTCAAACCCTGAAGACCGGACCCAACCCATAACCCTGCAAACCAGGGGACCCAGACCCAACCCCTAACCCTGCAAACACCGGGGAGCCATACCCAACCCCTAACCCTGGAAACTCCGAAGACCCAGATCCAAACCCTAACCCTGGAAACTCCGGGGTCCGAGACCCAACCCTAAGCTTGCAAACCCCAGGCACCCAGACCCAACCCCTAAGCCTGCAAACCCGGGGGAACCAGACTCAACTCCTAAGCCTGCAAACCCCGGGGACCCAGACCCAACCCCTAACCCTGCAAACCCCGGGGTCCCAGACCCAAACCCTAACCCTGCAAACCCCGGGGACCGAGACCTAAACCGTAACACTGCAAACCCCGGGGACCGAGACCTAAACCGTAACACTGCAAACCCCGGGGACACAGACCCAAACCCTACCCCTTCAAACCCCGGGGACCCAGACCCAAGCCCTACCCCTTCAAACCCCGGGGACCCAGACCCAAACCCTGCAAAACCCGGGGACCCAGACCCAAACCCTGCAAAACCCGGGGACCCAGACCCAAACCCTACCCCTTCAAACCCCGGGGACCCAGACCCAAACCCTAACTCTGCAAACCCCGGGGACCGAGACCCAAACCCTAACCCTGCAAACCACAGGGGAACCAGACCCAAACCCTAACCCTGCAAACACCGGGGACCCAGACCCAAACCCTACCCCTGCAAACCCCGGGGACACCAGACCCAAACCCTGCAAACCCCGGGGACCCAGACCCAAACCCTACCACTGCAAACCCCGGGGCCGAGACCTAAACCGTAACACTGCAAACCCCGGGGAACCAGACCCAAACCCTAACACTGCAAAACCCGGCGACCCAGACACAAACCCTACCCGAGCAAACCCCTGGGACCCAGACCCAAACCCTTCCCCTGCAAACCACGGGGACCCAGAGCCAAACCCTAACCCTGCAAACCCGGAGACACACACCCAAACCCTACCACTTCAAACCCCGGGGACCCAGTCCCACAACCTAACCCTGCAAACCCCGGGGACCCAGACCCAAACCTAGCCCTGCAAACCCCGGGGACCCAGACCCAAACTCTACCCCTGCAAACCCCTTAAACTGAGACCCAAACCCTGTCCCTGCAAACCCCGGGACCCAGAGCCACACCCTACCCTGCAAACCCCTTAAACCGAGACCCAAACCCTTCCCCTGCAAACCCCGGGGACGCAGAGCCGAACTCTACCCCCGCAAACCTGGGGACCCAGACCCAAACCCTACCCTTGCAAACCCCGGGGACCCAGACCCAAACCCTAACCCTGCAAACCCAGGGGACCCAGACCCAAACCCTACCCCTCAAACCCCGGGGACCCAGACCCAAACCCTAACCCTGCAAACCCGGGGAGACCCAAACCCTAACCCTGCAAACCCCGGGGACCCAGACCCAAACCCTACCCCTGCAAACCCCGGGGACCCAGACCCAAACCCTACCCCTGCAAACCCCGGGGACCCAGACCCCAACCCGACCCCTGCAAACCCCTTAAACCGAGACCCAAAACCTTCCCCTTCAAACCCCGGGGACCCAGACCCGAACCCTACCCCCGCAAACACGGGACCCAGACCCAAACCCTACCCCTGCAAACCCCGGGGACCCGAGACCCAAACCTACCACTGCAAACCCCGGGGACCCAGACCCAAACCCTACCACAACAAAGTCTGGGGACCCAGACCCAAACCCTAACCCTGCAAACCCCGGGGACCCAGACCCAAACTCTAGCCCTGCAAGCCCCGGGGACCCAGACCCAAACTCTACCCCTGCAAACCCCTTAAACCGAGACCCAAACCCTTCCCCTGCAAACCCCGAGGACCCAGAGCCGAACTCTACCCCTGCAAACCGCGGGGACCCAGACCAAACCCTAACCCTGCAAACCCCGGGGACCGAGACCCAAACCCTACACCTTCAAACCCCTGGGACCCAGACCCAAGTCCTACCCCTGCAAAACCCCGGGGACCCAGACCCAAACCCTAAACCTGCAAACACCGGGGACCCAGAACCAAACTCTTCCCCTGCAAGCCCCGGGGACCCAGACCCAAACCCTACCCCTGCAAACCCCGGGGACCCAGACCCAAACCCTGCAAACCCCGGGGACCCTGCAAAACCCTGGGACCCAGACCCAAACCCTGCAAACCCCGGGGACCCAGACCCAAACCCTACCCTGCAAACCCCGGGGACCCAGACCCAAACCCTAACCCTGCAAACCCCGGGGACCGAGACCCAAACCCTAACCCTGCAAACCCCGGGGACCCAGACCCAAACCCTAACCCTGCAAACACCAGGGACCCAGACCCAAACCCTACCCCTGCAAACCCCGGGGACACCAGACCCAAACCCTAACCCTGCAAACACCGGGGACCCAGACCCAAACCCTACCCCTGCAAACCCCGGGGACACCACACCCAAACCCTAACCCTCCAAACTCCGGGGAGCAAGACCCAACCCCGAAGCCTGCAAACCCCGGGGACCCAGACCCAACCCTGAAGCCTGCAAACCCCGGGGACCCAGACGCATCCCCGAAGCCTGCAAACCCCGGTGACACAGACCCAACCCCTACCCCTGCAAACCCCTTAAACCGAGACCCAAACCCTTCCCATGCAAACCCCGAGGACCCAGAGCCGAACTCTACCCCTGCAAACCCCGGGGACCCAGACCAAACCCTAACCCTGCAAACCCCGGGGACCGAGACCCAAACCCTAACCCTGCAAATCACGGAGACTCAGACCCAAACCCTAACACTGCAAACACCCGGGGACCCAGACCCAAACCCTAACACTGCAAACCCCCGGGGACCCAGACCCAAACCCTAACCCTGCAAACACCGGGGACCGAGAACCAAACCCTACCCCTGTAAACTACGGTGACACAGACCCAAACCCTACCCCTGCAAACCCCAGGGACACAGACCCAAACCCTTAACCTGCAAACCCCAGGGACACAGACCCAAAAACCCTGCAAACCCCGGGGACCGAGACCTAAACCATAACCTGCAAACCCCGGGGACCCAGCAAACCCTACCCCTGCAAACTCCGGGGACCCAGACCCAAACCCTAACCCTGCAAACCCCGGGGACCCAGACCCAAACCCTAACCCTGCAAACTGCAAGACCCCCCTGCAAACCCTGGGGACCCAGACCCAAACCCTTCAAACCCGGGGACCAGACCCATGCCCTAACCCTGCAAACCCCGGGGACCAGACCAAAACCCTACCCCTGCAAACCCAGGCAAACCAGACCCAACCCTAACCCTGCAAACCCCGGGGACCCAGACCCAAACCCTAACCCTGCAAACCCAGGGGAACCAGACCCAAACCCTAACCCTGCAAACCCCAGGGACACAGACCCAAACCCTAACCCTGCAAACCCCGGGGACCGAGACCCTAAACCATAACACTGCAAACCCTGGGGACCCAGACCCAAGCCCTACCTCTGCAAAAGTCTGGGGACCCAGACCCAAGCCCTACCCATTCAAACGCCGGGGACCTTGACCCATGCCCTACCCCTGCAAACCCCGGGGACCCAGAGCCATACCCTACACCTGCAAACCCCTGAAACCGAGACCCAAACCCTTCCCCTGCAAACCCCGGGGACCCAGAGCCGACCCCTACCTCCGCAAACCCAGGTACCCAGACCCAAACCCTACCCCTGCAAAACCCGGTGACCCAGACGCAAACCCTAACCCTGCAAACAACGGGGACACAGACCCAAACCCTAACCCTGCAAACTCCGGGGACCCAGACCCAAACCCTAACCCTGCAAACCCCGGGGACACCGAGACCTAAACCGTAACACTGCAAACCCCGGGGACCGAGAACCAAACCCTACCCCTGTAAACTACGGTGACACAGACCCAAACCCTACCCCTGCAAACCACAGGGGAACCAGACCCAAACCCTAACCCTGCAAACCCCAGGGACACAGACCCAAACCCTTAACCTGCAAACCCAGGGGACCCAGAACCAAACCCTACACCTTCAAACCCCTGGGACTCAGACCCAAGTCCTACCCCAGCAAAACCCCAGGAACCCAGATCCATGCCCTATCCCTGCAAACTCTGGGGACCGAGAACCAAGCCCTACCCCTTCAAACCCCGGGGACCTTGACCCATGCCCTACCCCTTCAAACCCCGGGGACCCAGACCCATACCCTGCGAACCCCGGGGACCCAGACCCAAACCCTACCACTTCAAACCCCGGGTACCCAGTCCCAAAACCTAACCCTGCAAACACCGGGGACCCAGACCCAAACCCTTACCATGCAAACCCCGGGGACCCAGACCCAAACTCTACCCCTGCAAACCCCTTAAACTGAGACCCAAACCCTGCCCCTGCAAACCCTGGGGACCAAGAGCCATACCCTACCCCTGCAAACCCCTTAAACCGAGACCCAAACCCTTCCCATGCAAACCCCGAGGAACCAGAGCCGAACTCTACCCCCGCAAACCCAGGTACCCAGACCCAAACCCTACCCCTGCAAACCCCGGGGACCCAGACCCAAACCCTACCTCTGGAAACCCAGAAGACCCAGACCAAACCCCACCCCTTCATACCCCTGGGACCCAGACCCAACCCCTAACCCTGCAAACTCCGGGGAGCAAGACCCAACCCCTAACCCTGCAAACCCCGGGGTCCCAGACCCAACACCGAAGCCTGCAAACCCCGGGGACCCAGACCCAACCCTGAAGCCTGCAAACCCCGGGGACCCAGACCCAACCCTGAAGCCTACAAACCCCGGGGACCCAGGACCAAAGCGTAACCCTGCAAAACACGGGAGCTAGACACAACCCCGAAGCCTGCAAACCCCGGGGACCCAGACCCAACTCCTAAGCCTCCTAACTCCGGGGACCCAGACCTAACCCCTAACCCTGGAAACTCCGTGGAGCGAGACCCAACGCCGAAGCCTGAAAACCCCGGGGACCCAGACCAAACCCCTAAGACTGCAAAACCCGGGGACACAGACCTAACCCCTAACCTGGAAAGTCCGCGGACCCAGACCCAACCCCTAACCCTGAAAACTCCGGGAACACAGACCCAACCCCTAACCCTGAAAACTCCGGGAACACAGACCCAACCCCTAACCCTGAAAACTCCGGGAACACAGACCCAACCCCTAACCCTGAAAACTCCGGGGACCCAGACGCAACCCCGAAGCCTGCAAACCCCGGTGACACAGACCCAACCCCTACCCCTGCAAACCCCTTAAACCGAGACCCAAACCCTTCCCATGCAAACCCCGAGGACCCAGAGCCGAACTCTACCCCTGCAAACCCCGGGGACCCAGACCAAACCCTAACCCTGCAAACCCCGGGGACTGAGACCCAAACCCTAACCCAGCATAATCACGGAGACCCAGACCCAAACCCTACCTCTGGAAACCCAGAAGACCCGGACCCAAACCCCACCCCTTCATACCCCTGGGACCCAGACCCAACCCCTAACCCTCCAAGCCCCGAGGACCTAGACCCAACCCCTAACCCTCCAAGCCCCGAGGACCTAGACCCAACCCCTAACCCTGCAAAGTCCGGGGAGCAAGACCCAACCACTATCCCTCCAAGCCCCGGGGACCCACACCCAACCCCTAACCCTTCAAACCCTGAGGACCGGACCCAACCCATAACCCTGCAAACCAGGGGACCCAGACCCAACCCCTAACCCTGCAAACACCGGGGAGCCATACCCAACCCCTAACCCTGGAAACTCCGAAGACCCAGATCCAAACCCTAACCCTGGAAACTCCGGGGTCCGAGACCCAACCCCTAAGCTTGCAAACCCGGGGGAACCAGACTCAACTCCTAAGCCTGCAAACCCGGGGGAACCAGACTCAACTCCTAAGCCTGCAAACCCCGGGGTCCCAGACCCAACCCCTAACCCTGCAAACCCCGGGGTCCCAGACCCAAACCCTAACCCTGCAAACCCCGGGGACCGAGACCTAAACCGTAACACTGCAAACCCCGGGGACCGAGACCTAAACCGTAACACTGCAAACCCCGGGGACACAGACCCAAACCCTACCCCTTCAAACCCCGGGGACCCAGACCCAAGCCCTACCCCTTCAAACCCCGGGGACCCAGACCCAAACCCTGCAAAACCCGGGGACCCAGACCCAAACCCTACCCCTTCAAACCCCGGGGACCCAGACCCAAGCCCTACCTCTGCAAACCCCGGGGACCCAGTCCCAAACCCCACCCCTGCAAGCCTCTGGGACTCATACCCAAACCCCACCCCTGCAAGCCCCTGGGACTCATACCCAAACCCTACCCCTTCAAACTCCTGGGACCCAGACCCAAGTCCTACCCCTGCAAAACCCCGGGGACCCAGTCCCAAACCCCACCCCTGCAAGCCCCTGGGACTCATACCCAAACCCTACCCCTTCAAACTCCTGGGACCCAGACCCAAACCCTACCCCTTCAAACCCCGGGGACCCAGACCCAAGCCCTACCTCTGCAAACCCCGGGGACCCAGTCCCAAACCCCACCCCTGCAAGCCTCTGGGACTCATACCCAAACCCCACCCCTGCAAGCCCCTGGGACTCATACCCAAACCCTACCCCTTCAAACCCCGGGGACCCATTCCCAAACCCTAACCCTGCAAACCCCGGGGACACAGACCCAAACCCTAACCCTGCAAACCCCGGGGACCGAGACCCAAACCCTTAACCTGCAAACCCAGGGGACCCAGAACCAAACCCTACACCTTCAAACCCCTGGGACTCAGACCCAAGTCCTACCCCTGCAAAACCCCGGGGACCCAGACCCAAGCCCTATCCCTGCAAACTCTGGGGACCGAGAACCAAGCCCTACCCCTTCAAACCCCGGGGACCTTGACCCATGCCCTACCCCTTCAAACTCCTGGGACCCAGACCCAAGTCCTACCCCTGCAAAACCCCGGGGACAGAGACCCAAGCCCTATCCCTGCAAACCCTGGGGACCGAGACCCAAGCCCTACCCCTTCAAACGCCGGGGACCTTGACCCATGCCCTACCCCTTCAAACCCCGGGGACCCAGACCCATACCCTGCGAACCCCGGGGACCGAGACCTAAACCCTACCACTGCAAACCCCGGGGACCCATTCCCAAACCCTAACCCTGCAAACCCCGGGGACCCAGTCCCAAACCCCACCCCTGCAAGCCTCTGGGACTCATACCCAAACCCCACCCCTTCAAACTCCGGGGACACAGACCCAAACCCTAACCCTGCAAACCCCGGGGACCGAGACCCAAACCCTTAACCTGCAAACCCAGGGGACCCAGAACCAAACCCTACACCTTCAAACCCCTGGGACTCAGACCCAAGTCCTACCCCTGCAAAACCCCGGGGACCCAGACCCAAGCCCTATCCCTGCAAACTCTGGGGACCGAGAACCAAGCCCTACCCCTTCAAACCCCGGGGACCTTGACCCATGCCCTACCCCTTCAAACCCCGGGGACCCAGACCCATACCCTGCGAACCCCGGGGACCCAGACCCAAACCCTACCACTTCAAACCCCGGGTACCCAGTCCCAAACCCTAACCCTGCAAACACCGGGGACCCAGACCCAAGCCCTATCCCTGCAAACTCTGGGGACCGAGAACCAAGCCCTACCCCTTCAAACCCCAGTGACCTTGACCCATGCCCTACCCCTTCAAACCCCGGGGACCCAGACCCATACCCTGCGAACCCCGGGGACCCAGACCCAAACCCTACCACTTCAAACCCCGGGTACCGAGTCCAAAACCCTAACCCTGCAAACCCCGGGGACCCAGACCCAAACCCTACCCCTGCAAACCCCTGGGACTCAGACCCAAGTCCTACCCCTGCAAAACCCCGGGGACCCAGACCCAAGCCCTATCCCTGCAAACTCTGGGGACCGAGAACCAAGCCCTACCCCTTCAAACCCCGGGGACCTTGACCCATGCCCTACCCCTTCAAACCCCGGGGACCCAGACCCATACCCTGCGAACCCCGGGGACCCAGACCCAAACCCTAACCCTGCAAACCCCAGGGACCGAGACCCAAACCCTAACCCTGCAAACCCCGGGGACCCAGACCCAAACCCTAACCCTGCAAACACCGGGGACCCAGACCCAAACCCTAACCCTGCAAACTCCGGGGACACAGACCCAAACCCTAACCCTGCAAACCCCGGGGACCGAGACCCAAACCCTTAACCTGCAAACCCAGGGGACCCAGAACCAAACCCTACACCTTCAAACCCCTGGGACTCAGACCCAAGTCATACCCCTGCAAAACCCCGGGGACCCAGACCCAAACCCTAACCCTGCAAACCCCGGGGACCGAGACCCAAACCCTAACCCTGCAAACCCCGGGGACCCAGACCCAAACCCTAACCCTGCAAACACCGGGGACCCAGACCCAAACCCTAACCCTGCAAACTCCGGGGACACAGACCCAAACCCTAACCCTGCAAACCCCGGGGACCGAGACCCAAACCCTTAACCTGCAAACCCAGGGGACCCAGAACCAAACCCTACACCTTCAAACCCCTGGGACTCAGACCCAAGTCATACCCCTGCAAAACCCCGGGGACCCAGACCCAAGCCCTATCCCTGCAAACTCTGGGGACCGAGAACCAAGCCCTACCCCTGCAAACCCCGGGGACCCAGACCCAAACCCTAACCCTGCAAACACCGGGGACCCAGACCCAAACCCTAACCCTGCAAACTCCGGGGACACAGACCCAAACCCTAACCCTGCAAACCCCGGGGACCGAGAACCAAACCCTTAACCTGCAAACCCAGGGGACCCAGAACCAAACCCTACACCTTCAAACCCCTGGGACTCAGACCCAAGTCCTACCCCTGCAAAAGCCCGGGGACCCAGACCCAAGCCCTATCCCTGCAAACTCTGGGGACCGAGAACCAAGCCCTACCCCTTCAAACCCCGGGGACTTGACCCATGCCCTACCCCTTCAAACCCCGGGGACCCAGACCCATACCCTGCGAACCCCGGGGACCCAGACCCAAACCCTACCACTTCAAACCCCGGGTACCCAGTCCCAAACCCTAACCCTGCAAACACCGGGGACCCAGACCCAAGCCCTATCCCTGCAAACTCTGGGGACCGAGAACCAAGCCCTACCCCTTCAAACCCCAGTGACCTTGACCCATGCCCTACCCCTTCAAACCCCGGGGACCCAGACCCATACCCTGCGAACCCCGGGGACCCAGACCCAAACCCTACCACTTCAAACCCCGGGTACCGAGTCCAAAACCCTACCCCTGCAAACCCCGGGGATCCATACCCAAACCCTAACCCTGCAAACCCCGGGGACCCAGACCCAAACTCTACCCCTGCAAACCCCGGGGACTCAGACCCAAACCCTAACCCTGCAAACCCCGGGGACCCAGACCCAAACCCTAACCCTGCAAACCCCGGGGACCGAGAACCAAACCCTTAACCTGCAAACCCAGGGGACCCAGAACCAAACCCTACACCTTCAAACCCCTGGGACTCAGACCCAAGTCCTACCCCTGCAAAACCCCGGGCACCCAGACCCAAGCCCTATCCCTGCAAACTCTGGGGACCGAGAACCAAGCCCTACCCTTCAAACCCCGGGGACCTTGACCCATGCCCTACCCCTTCAAACCCCGGTGACCCAGACCCATACCCTGCGAACCCCGGGGACCCAGACCCAAACCCTACCACTTCAAACCCCGGGTACCCAGTCCCAAACCCTAACCCTGCAAACACCGGGGACCCAGACCCAAGCCCTATCCCTGCAAACTCTGGGGACCGAGAACCAAGCCCTACCCCTTCAAACCCCAGTGACCTTGACCCATGCCCTACCCCTTCAAACCCCGGGGACCCAGACCCATACCCTGCGAACCCCGGGGACCCAGACCCAAACCCTACCCCTGCAAACCCCGGGGACACCAGACCCAAACCCTGCAAACCCCGGGGACACCAGACCCAAACCCTGCCCTGCAAACCCAGAAGACCCGGACCCAAACCCCAAACCCGGACCCAACCCCACCCCTTCAAACCCCGGGGACCCAGACCCAACCCCTAACCCTCCAAGCCCCGAGGACCCAGACCCAACCCTAACCCTGCAAACTCCGGGGAGCAAGACCCAACCCCGAAGCCTGCAAACCCCGGGGACCCAGACCCAACCCTGAAGCCTGCAAACCCCGGGGACCCAGACGCATCCCCGAAGCCTGCAAACCCCGCTGACACAGACCCAACCCCTACCCCTGCAAACCCCTTAAACCGAGACCCAAACCCTTCCCATGCAAACCCCGAGGACCCAGAGCCGAACTCTACCCCTGCAAACCCCGGGGACCCAGACCAAACACTAACCCTGCAAACCCCGGGGACCGAGACCCAAACCCTAACCCTGCAAATCACGGAGACTCAGACCCAAACCCTAACACTGCAAACACCCGGGGACCCAGACCCAAACCCTAACACTGCAAACCCCCGGGGACCCAGACCCAAACCCTAACCCTGCAAACCCCGGGGACCGAGACCTAAACCGTAACACTGCAAACCCCGGGGACCGAGAACCAAACCCTACCCCTGTAAACTACGGTGACACAGACCCAAACCCTACCCCTGCAAACCACAGGGGAACCAGACCCAAACCCTAACCCTGCAAACCCCAGGGACACAGACCCAAACCCAACCCTGCAAACCCCGGGGACCGAGACCTAAACCATAACACTGCAAACCCCGGGGATCCAGATGCAAACCCTACCCCAGCAAACTCCGGGGACCCAGACACAAACCCTAACCCTGCAAACCCCGGGGACCCAGACCCAACCCTAACCCTGCAAACTCCGGGGAGCAAGACCCAACCCCGAAGCCTGCAAACCCCGAGTACCTAGACCCAACCCTGAAGCCTGCAAACCCCGGGGACCCAGACGCATCCCCGAAGCCTGCAAACCCCGGTGACACAGACCCAACCCCTACCCCTGCAAACCCCTTAAACCGAGACCCAAACCCTTCCCATGCAAACCCCGAGGACCCAGAGCCGAACTCTACCCCTGCAAACCCCGGGGACCCAGACCAAACCCTAACCCTGCAAACCCCGGGGACCGAGACCCAAACCCTAACCCTGCAAATCACGGAGACTCAGACCCAAACCCTAACACTGCAAACACCCGGGGACCCAGACCCAAGCCCTACCTCTGCAAAAGTCTGGGGACCCAGACCCAAGGCCTACCCATTCAAACGCCGGGGACCTTGACCCATGCCCTAACCCTGCAAACCCCGGGGACCGAAACCCAAACCCTGCAAACCCCGGGGACCCAGACCCAAACCCTGCAAACCCCGGGGACCCAGACCCAAACCCTAACCCTGCAAACCCCAGGGACACAGACCCAAACCCTAACCCTGCAAACCCCGGGGACCGAGACCTAAACCATAACACTGCAAACCCCGGGGACCCAGACCCAAGCCCTACCTCTGCAAAAGTCTGGGGACCCAGACCCAAGCCCTACCCATTCAAACGCCGGGGACCTTGACCCATGCCCTACCCCTGCAAACCCCGGGGACCCAGAGCCATACCCTACACCTGCAAACCCCTGAAACCGAGACCCAAACCCTTCCCCTGCAAACCCCGGGGACCCAGACGCAAACCCTAACCCTGCAAACACCGGGGACACAGACCCAAACCCTAACCCTGCAAACTCCGGGGAAACAGACCCAAACCCTAAACCTGCAAACCACGGGGACCGAGACCCAAACCCTTAACCTGCAAACCCAAAGGACCCCGAACCAAACCCTACACCTTCAAACCCCTGGGACTCAGACCCAAGTCCTAACCCTGCAAAACCCCGGGGACCCAGATCCAAGCCCTATCCCTGCAAACTCTGGGGACCGAGAACCAAGCCCTACCCCTTCAAACCCCGGGGACCTTGACCCATGCCCTACCCCTTCAAACCCCGGTGACCCAGACCCATACCCTGCGAACCCCGGGGACCCAGACCCAAACCCTACCACTTCAAACCCCGGGTACCCAGTCCCAAACCCTAACCCTGCAAACTCCGTGGAGCGAGACCCTACGCCGAACCCTGAAAAACCCGGGGACCCAGACCAAACCCCAAAGACTGCAAACCCCGGGGACACAGACCTAACCCCTAACCTGGAAAGTCCGCGGACCCAGACCCAACCCCTAACCCTGAAAACTCCGGGAACACAGACCCAACCCCGAAGCCTGCAAACCCCGGTGACACAGACCCAACCCCTACCCCTGCAAACCGCTTAAACCGAGACCCAAACCCTTCCCATGCAAACCCCGAGGACCCAGAGCCGAACTCTACCCCTGCAAACCCCGGGGACCCAGACCAAACCCTAACCCTGCAAACCCCGGGGACCGAGACCCAAACCCTAACCCTGCAAATCACGGAGACCCAAACCCTGGAAACCCCGGGGACCCAGATCCAAACCCTATCCCTTCAAACCCCAGGGGAACCAGACCCAAAACCTAACCCTGCAAACCACAGGGACACAGACCCAAACACTAACCCTGCAAACCCCGGGGACCGAGACCTAAACCGTAACACTGCAAACCCCAGGGACCCAGACCCAAGCCCTACCTCTGCAAAACTCTGGGGATCCAGACCCAAGACCTACCCCTTCAAACGCCGGGGACCTTGACCCATGCCCTACGCCTTCAAACCCCTGGGACCCAGACCCTAACCCTGCAAACCCCGGGGACCCAGACCCAAACCCCAACCCTGCAAGCCCCTGGGACTCATAACCAAACCCTACCCCTTCAAACCCCTGGGACCCAGACCCAAACCCTAACCCTGCAAACCCCGGGGACCAGACCCAAACCCTACCCCTGCAAACCCCAGGGACCCAGACCCAAACCCTGTCCCTGCAAACCCCGGGGACCCAGACCCAAACCCTAACCCTGCAAATCACGGGGACCCAGACCCAAACCCTACCCTGCAAACCCCGGGACAAACCCAGACCCCGGGGACCCAAACCCCACCCCTTCATACCCCTGGGACCCAGACCCAACCCTACCCTAACCCTCCAACCCCCCGAGGACCCAGACCCAACCCTAACCCTGCAAACTCCGGGGAGCAAGACCCAGACCCCGAACCCTGCAAACCCCGAGGACCCAGACCCAACCCTGAAGCCTGCAAACCCCGGGGACCCAGACCCAAACCCGAACCCTGCAAACCCCGGTGACACAGACCCAACCCCTACCCCTGCAAACCCCTTAAACCGAGACCCAAACCCTTCCCATGCAAACCCCGAGGACCCAGACCCAAACTCTACCCCTGCAAACCCCGGGGACCCAGACCAAACCCTGCAAACCCCTGCAAACCCCAAAGGGACCAGAGACCCAAACCCAAACCCTGCAAACCCCGGGGACCCAGACCCAAACCCTACCACTGCAAACCCCGGGGACCCAGACCCAAACCCTAACCCTGCAAACCCCGGGGACCCAGACCCAAACCCTAACCCTGCAAACCCCGGGGACCGAGACCTAAACCAGACCCAAACACTGCAAACCCCAGGGACCGAGAACCAAGACCCAAACCCCCCTGTAAACTACGGTGACCCAGACCCAAACCCTACCCCTGAAAACCACAGGGGAACCAGACCCAAACCCTAACCCTGCAAACCCCAGGGACACAGACCCAAACCCTAACCCTGCAAACCCCGGGGACCCAGACCCAAACCGTAACACTGCAAACCCCGGGGACCCAGACCCAAACCCTACCCCTTCAAACCCCGGGGACCCAGACCCAAGCCCTACCTCTGCAAAAGTCTGGGGACCCAGACCCAAGCCCTACCCATTCAAACGCCGGGGACCTTGACCCATGCCCTACCCCTGCAAACCCCGGGGACCCAGAGCCATACCCTACACCTGCAAACCCCTGAAACCGAGACCCAAACCCTTCCCCTGCAAACCCCGGGGACCCAGAGCCGACCCCTACCTCCGCAAACCCAGGTACCCAGACCCAAACCCTACCCCTGCAAAACCCGGTGACCCAGACGCAAACCCTAACCCTGCAAACAACGGGGACACAGACCCAAACCCTAACCCTGCAAACTCCGGGGACCCAGACCCAAACCCTAACCCTGCAAACCCCGGGGACCGAGACCTAAACCGTAACACTGCAAACCCCGGGGACCGAGAACCAAACCCTACCCCTGTAAACTACGGTGACACAGACCCAAACCCTACCCCTGCAAACCACAGGGGAACCAGACCCAAACCCTAACCCTGCAAACCCCAGGGACACAGACCCAAACCCTTAACCTGCAAACCCAGGGGACCCAGAACCAAACCCTACACCTTCAAACCCCTGGGACTCAGACCCAAGTCCTACCCCAGCAAAACCCCAGGAACCCAGATCCATGCCCTATCCCTGCAAACTCTGGGGACCGAGAACCAAGCCCTACCCCTTCAAACCCCGGGGACCTTGACCCATGCCCTACCCCTTCAAACCCCGGGGACCCAGACCCATACCCTGCGAACCCCGGGGACCCAGACCCAAACCCTACCACTTCAAACCCCGGGACCCAGTCCCAAACCCCTAACCCTGCAAACACCGGGGACCCAGACCCAAACCCTTACCCTGCAAACCCCGGGGACCCAGACCCAAACTCTACCCCTGCAAACCCCTTAAACTGAGACCCAAACCCTGCCCCTGCAAACCCTGGGGACCAAGAGCCATACCCTACCCCTGCAAACCCCTTAAACCGAGACCCAAACCCTACCCCTGCAAACCCCGGGGACCCAGACCCAAACCCTACCCCTGGAAACCCAGACACCCAGACCAAAACCCTACCCCTGCAAACCCCGGGGACCCAGACCCAAACCCTACCCTGAAACCCAGAAGACCCAGACCAAACCCCACCCCTTCATACCCCTGGGACCCAGACCCAACCCCTAACCCTGCAAACTCCGGGGAGCAAGACCCAACCCCTAACCCTGCAAACCCCGGGGTCCCAGACCCAACACCGAAGCCTGCAAACCCCGGGGACCCAGACCAAACCCCTAAGACTGCAAACCCCGGGGACACAGACCTAACCCCTAACCTGGAAAGTCCGCGGACCCAGACCCAACCCCTAACCCTGAAAACTCCGGGGAGCAAGACCCAACCACTATCCCTCCAAGCCCCGGGGACCCACACCCAACCCCTAACCCTGCAAACCAGGGGACCCAGACCCAACCCCTAACCCTGCAAACACCGGGGAGCCATACCCAACCCCTAACCCTGGAAACTCCGAAGACCCAGATCCAAACCCTAACCCTGGAAACTCCGGGGTCCGAGACCCAACCCCTAAGCTTGCAAACCCCAGGCACCCAGACCCAACCCCTAAGCCTGCAAACCCGGGGGAACCAGACTCAACTCCTAAGCCTGCAAACCCCGGGGACCCAGACCCAACCCCTAACCCTGCAAACCCCGGGGTCCCAGACCCAAACCCTAACCCTGCAAACCCCGGGGACCGAGACCTAAACCGTAACACTGCAAACCCCGGGGACCGAGACCTAAACCGTAACACTGCAAACCCCGGGGACACAGACCCAAACCCTACCCCTTCAAACCCCGGGGACCCAGACCCAAACCCTACCCCTGCAAACCCCGGGGACACCAGACCCAAACCCTAACCCTGCAAACACCGGGGACCCAGACCCAAACCCTACCCCTGCAAACCCCGGGGACACCAGACCCAAACCCTAACCCTGCAAACCCCGGGGACCCAGACCCAAACTCTACCCCTTGCAAACCCCTTAAACTGAGACCCAAACCCTGTCCCTGCAAACCCCGGGGACCGAGACCCAAACCCTAACCCTGCAAATCACGGAGACCCAGACCCAAACCCTACCTCTGGAAACCCAGAAGACCCGGACCCAAACCCCACCCCTTCATACCCCTGGGACCCAGACCCAACCTCTAACCCTCCAAGCCCCGAGGACCCAGACCCAACCCTAACCCTGCAAACTCCGGGGAGCAAGACCCAACCCCGAAGCCTGCAAACCCCGAGGACCTAGACCCAACCCTGAAGCCTGCAAACCCCGGGGACCCAGACGCATCCCCGAAGCCTGCAAACCCCGGTGACACAGACCCAACCCCTACCCCTGCAAACCCCTTAAACCGAGACCCAAACCCTTCCCATGCAAACCCCGAGGACCCAGAGCCGAACTCTACCCCTGCAAACCCCGGGGACCCAGACCAAACCCTAACCCTGCAAACCCCAGGGACCGAGACCCAAACCCTAACCCTGCAAATCACGGAGACTCAGACCCAAACCCTAACACTGCAAACACCCGGGGACCCAGACCCAAACCCTAACACTGCAAACCCCCGGGGACCCAGACCCAAACCCTAACCCTGCAAACCCCGGGGACCGAGACCTAAACCGTAACACTGCAAACCCCAGGGACCGAGAACCAAACCCTACCCCTGTAAACTACAGTGACACAGACCCAAACCCTACCCCTGCAAACCACAGGGGAACCAGACCCAAACCCTAACCCTGCAAACCCCAGGGACACAGACCCAAACCCTTCCCATGCAAACCCCGAGGACCCAGAGCCGAATTCTACCCCTGCAAACCCCGGGGACCCAGACCAAAACCCTACCCCTGCAAACCACAGGGGAACCAGACCCAAACCCTAACCCTGCAAACCCCAGGGACACAGACCCAAACCCTAACCCTGCAAACCCCGGGGACCGAGACCTAAACCATAACACTGCAAACCCCGGGGACCCAGACCCAAGCCCTACCTCTGCAAAAGTCTGGGGACCCAGACCCAAGCCCTACCTCTGCAAAAGTCTGGGGACCCAGACCCAAGCCCTACCCATTCAAACGCCGGGGACCTTGACCCATGCCCTACCCCTGCAAACCCCGGGGACCCAGAGCCATACCCTACACCTGCAAACCCCTGAAACCGAGACCCAAACCCTTCCCCTGCAAACCCCGGGGACCCAGAGCCGACCCCTACCTCCGCAAACCCAGGTACCCAGACCCAAACCCTACCCCTGCAAAACCCGGTGACCCAGACGCAAACCCTAACCCTGCAAACAACGGGGACACAGACCCA